>NC_057801.1:355659955-355874152 GCF_018294505.1 Triticum aestivum
TATTTGGTATAGCTTGACTTGACGTAGATCTCCGCGGCAACGGTGCCATAAATTCTTCCTGCTACCTCTTGAGCTTACGTTGGTTTTTCCTTTGAAGAGGAAAGGGTGATGCAGCAAAGTAGAGTAAGTATTTCCCTCAGTTTGAGAACCAAGGTATCAATCCAGTAGGAGATAACGCACAAGTCACCGAATACCTGCACAAACAATCAACAACTTGCACCCAACGCGATAAAGGGGTTGTCAATCCCTTCACGGTTACTTGCAAAAGTGAGATCTGATAGAGATAGATAAACGATAAAGTAAATATTTTTGGTATTTTTGATTTATAGACTGGAAAGTAAAAGATTGCAAAATAGCAGATCGGAAACTAGTATGATGTAAAAGAGATTCAATATAATCGAAAAGAGACCCGGGGGCCATAGGTTTCACTAGTGGCTTCTCTCAAGATAGTGAATAATATGATGGGTGAACAAATTACTGTCGAGCAATTGATAGAAGAGCGCAAAGTTATGACGATATCTAAGGCAATGATCATGAACATAGGCATCACATCCGTGTCAAGTAGACCGAAACGATTCTACATCTACTACTATTACTCCACACATCGACCGCTATCCAGCATGCATCTAGAGTATTAAGTTCATAAGGAACGGAGTAACGCATTAAGTAAGATGACATGATGTAGAGGAGTTAACTCAAGCAATATGATGAAAACCCCATATTTTTATCCTCGATGGCAACAATACAATGTTTGCCTTGCTGCCCCTACTGTCACTGGGAAAGGACACCACAAGATTGAACCAAAAGCTAAGCACTTCTTCCATTGCAAGAAAAACCAATCTAGTAGGCCAAACTAAACCGATAATTCGTGGATACTTGCAAAGATATCAAATCATGCATATAAGAATTCAGAGAAGAACCAAATAATATGCATAGATAATCTGACCATAAATCCACAGTTCATTGGATCTCGGCAAACACGCCGCAAAAGAATATTACATCAAATAGATCTCCAAGAACATCGAGGAGAATATGGTATTGAGAATCAAATAGGGAGAAGAAGCCATCTAGCTACTAGCTATGGACCCCTAGGCCTGTGGTAAACTACTCACGCTTCATCAGAGAGGCAATGGTGTTGATGTAGAAGCCCTCCATGATCGAATCTCCCTCCGGCAGGACACCGGAAAAGGCCCCTAGATGGGATCTCACAGGTACAGAAGGTTGCGGCGGTGGAAAAGTGGTTTCGTGGCCCCCTTGGCTGTTTTCAGGGTATAAGAGTATGTATAGGCGAAGGAACTAGGTCAGGAGACCCACGAGGGGCCCACGAGGCAGGGGTGCACACCCTACCCCCCTGGACGCGCCCTCCACCCTCGTGGCCGCCTTGTTGCGTCTCCGACTTCATCTCCAAGTCTCGTGGTTTGCTTCTGGTCCAAGAAAGATCATCGCAGAAGTTTCATTCCGTTTGGACTCTGTTTGGTATTCCTTTTGTGTGAAACTCTAAAATAGGCAAAAAACAGAAACTAGCACCGGGCTCTAGGTTAATAGGTTAGTCCCAAAAATAATATAAAATAGCATATAAATGCATTTTAAACATCCAAAACAGATAATATAATAGCATGGAACAATCAAAAATTATAGATACGTTGGAGACGTATCAGAGGGGTATATATAGCCTCCACACAAAATCTAACCGTTACACATAATTTACCAAACTCGGTGGGACCGAATAGTGAAACTCAGTGAGACCAACTTGGTTCAAAATGTGAACGTTAGGCTTTTTGGTGGGACCGACAACATTAACTCGGTGAGACCGATGCGCTAGGGTTAGAGCAAAACCTCATCTCGGTGAGACCGATCACATGAACTCGTTGTTCCAGTAATAAGCAAACAGAGACTTGGTCGGGCAAACGCGGTAGGACCGATCGCTCATTTCGGTGAGACCGAAATGTTACGAAAAGGAAACAGAGAGTTTGCATTGCGAACTCGGTGGGACAGATCGCTCATCTCGGTTAGACCGAAACGTTATGAAGGGAAACAGATAGTTTGCAATCCCATCTCGGTGAGACCGAGATCCCTATCAGTAAGATCGAACTAATTAGGGTTTGTGGATATGGCTATGTCAAGTGAACTCGGTGGCGCCGGATAGATCAAATTGGTGGGGGCAAGTTTGACTTTAGGTTTAAGACATATGTGGAAAAGAGGAAGTGGTTGGAGCATGTCACTAAGCATTTTGAGCAAGCAAGCCATTAAGCAACACATCATCCCCTTTTAATAGTATTGATTGTTCCTATGGACTCAATGTGATCTTGGATCACTAAAATGAAAATGTAGAGTCTTGAGCTTTAGCCAATATTTGTCCTTAGCATTTTGAGGGGTCCACATCTCTAGTCCATGCCATACCAACCATTGAACTTTCTGAAACATTGATCTTGAAAAAATATTAGTTCAATGAGCTATATGTTGTTATGAATTACCAAAACCACCCGGGGATTAGTTGCACTTTCAATCTCCCCCTTTTTGGCAATTGATGTCAACATATAGAACAAAGCTTTGACAAATGATAATATAAATGAAGTGCACCGTCGCTTTGAGAAGTATGTGATAAGCAAGAGCTCCCCCTAAATTTGTGCATTATTTAAAATTTGCTTTTGAATGCAAATGCACAATCAATTAGGATCATAGGTCACTCTTTCATGTCACATACATCTTGGTGGAGCGCCCAAAATGATAGAATATGAAATAGGCACTCATCACCAACAAGATATGAATGATCATACATGAGAGATAGAATATCATCATTAAGCACATACATTAAAGTATGTTATGATCAAACATATGATAATAGAAGTATCTCACACACAAGCATAAAACATTGTATCACCCAAACAAGCAAAGAAAATAGAGTAGCAAGAGAGGCAAAAAGAAGGAAACACTCTCTCTCTCTCTCTCAGCCTATGATCTATACACTTTCTTCCGCTTTGGCAACAAGTTACCAAAAAGCTCAAAAATGCATAGTGCTATGCGGCTCTCCAAGCATGATCTCTAGGAGCTCCAGAGTGCGAAGGTGGCATGGAGAGGAGTCCTGCAACGAATGCATCCGAAGAAGTCTGAGGAGCTGGTGGAGTTGCAACTGGAGGAGCAACTGAAGTTGTAGCTGCAGGTGCTGACACTGTAGGTCTGCGATCAGTTACAACTAGCACAACTGATGACCTTGGTCCCCTTGGGACTTGCTGAAAAGCATATGTTGTAGGTCCCTCATCCCTGTCTTCAAGTTCTTCTTGGATCTTCTCCATAGTAGACTGTATTTCTGTGACCTTCACACCTAAGTCATGAATTTTTGTCTCAATTATCCTCTCAAGACTCTCTTGATTTTGAGTCAGGGTGGCCAATCCTTTCTCAATCCTCAAAGTGGCTTGAATGAGATAACCAAGTTGATCTTGCTTGGACTTCAGAAATATTTGGGAGGCTTTTTCAGCACTTGGTGTCTTGGCTGCCTTCTCTGCTTTTGCTTTTTCCTTCTTCTCATGAGCATGTACAGATGTGGGATGTGATGGATCCATGACAACCACATTGTCTTCAAACTTTGATAGCAGGGGAAGATGTTCCTTATCCAAGATATATATGCCCTTGCCCATCTTGGAGTTGATGAGCATCTGAATATGTGGAGCATAGCCACATGATCTCTTTGGTCAGCAGCAGTCCTCTTGATTGTCTCAACAATCAATGGCATCACTTTAGAATTTTTCAGGCACATCAAACATATGCATCAGATTTATTGAGTGCCCTATCTCCAGACTTGGGCAACAAAGTGTGTCTAAGTATTGTGTTGATAGTTGGCAGGCCTAACAGTAGATAGTAAACTGACCCGAACTTGTGGGTGTCCAAGGCAGCATCTGGAATTTCCTTGTACATGTGAGCCATTGAGTCATGTCCTTTTCTTGGCTTAGCATACACATCAGTGTCCTCCTCATGCTCTTCCGGGGCATTAATCAACTTTGCCCACTCAGTAACTGAAGATTGGTACCTAGTACTGTCGGTGTACTAGAGTAGGGGTACCCTAGTATCCCGAACTTGTGCACGGGCAGTTGCAGCACCCCGCGGCAAGGGTTGTCGGGTGACCGCCAAGGTCCTCCGTGGTTCCTTTGGAGCCATTCAAGAACAAAGTATTCAAGACAAGGAGACAAGGCCCCGGCAAGAGGAGCTTGCCGGGAAGGCCAACCAAGGCATCTCAAAGAACTTCCCGCGACGCGCCGCGCGTCCCGGCGAGGCCCGGTGAGCGACAAGCTTCCGGACGCGACAAGACAACGACCGCGGCAAGGCGCTTGCCGCGGCAAACTACCACTCTGTACCCGCGCTCCAGCACATCCACCAACGTGTCGCCCTGGGACCTTTCCAGGCGCGCGTGGCAAGAGGCTGTGCGGCCAGCGGTGCACGGTGGCAAGCGACGCTGACAAGATTGCCATCGTGGCAAGCGGTGGCGTCCCTGACGGTCCCTTTTTGCACTATTTGGGCGACGTAGACGGGCATTTAATGCCTTGGTCCCCTGCCGTCAGGGTTAGGTATGATACAATGTACAGGTAGTTGTACCAACCGCAATTCCTTTTCCATTTTTACCCTTGTCTATGTTGCCACCTGTCGGAGACCCCTTTAGCATATAAATGGAGGCCCATGCGCAACGTAGAGGGGGGTTCGGAGGCAGAAAAACACTCATGCTCGGTCTCATTAGCAGCTAGTGTGTACTGTAGCACTCAGCGCTCCCGAGCAAGAACTCAATACACTCAGACATGCAGCAGTAGGAGTGTTATCTCTTCGGAGAGCTCCGAAGCTAGGTAAACTGCTCGTGTGCTTCGCCTCGATCCGCTCTTCGTGCGATCTCCGCCCCCCGCCAAACCGAAAGGGGCTCGGTCCGCCGGTCCCATAGGTGTTCGTGGATCAGTTTCCCCGACATCTTTGGCGCGCCAGGTAGGGGGCGTCGAGGTTGTGTGAACCTGATCCGACGTTCACACGAGCTAGATCTTCATCTTCTTCATCGACATGCCACCGAAGAAGAAGGCTTTGGCGGCAGCTATTCCGTCCATGTCGACCCCACCACCACCGGAGCAAACGGGTGGTGGGGTAGACGCCGGCGGAAGAACGGGCATCGACGAGGGAGCCCACGGTGCTGCCAGGTCCAAGGACAAGGCTGCGCAGACCTCGGCGTCCCTACATGCACCGCGCCCATCTCAGGAGGCGCAGGACAGACATCGTCATGGTATTCGCAGTGCCATACGTTTGTTGGACCAAGATCGAGCTGGTGGATCTCGGGGTGCTCAAAACCAGCATGCACACCAACATGCTGGCACAAGCGAGACACGGTCGCCTGGACGGGATACTGCTCCTTCTAACATAGTTAGAAGTCCGAGCATATCCCGTTCCTCGCGCCGTTCGCCACTGCCGCCCACCACTCCAGCAGAAGCTTTGGTGCGAGCTCAACTGCTCCTGGATTACCCTCCAACGGCAGACAAGATCGATGAATGGAGGGCCACCATTCAGAGTCTCATCGGCTTCGCCAACGGCGACACTCTGCGGCAGCCGAGTACATTGCTGCCGCGGCAGGACTGCCAGGCACGAGCCGATGGCGACGAAACCGGTGGGGGTGCAACCACCATGCACTCTCCACCCCGAAGGCCAAGATCGCCGACTCGCCGGATCCACCTCAACAGCGACTCCACCGCATCATCAGATCCACAAGCTCGTCGCGATCAGCGCCAAGTTCTTCACGAACGACAGCAAGAAGACGCTCGAACTCGCATCGAGCGCCAAAGAGAAGCGCGGCGTCAATCGGACCAGCGCGCTGGGCCCTCTGTCGACATGCATGCACCAGGGGAACCAGGCGACTTGCCGTACGCGGTAGGTTGCCCTGCGTTCACTCGTGAGCTGCGGCAAGTCCAGTGGCCCATCACGAAGAATCTCAAGCCAGACGTACCAGAGAAGTACGACGGCAAGTCGCATCCGTCGGAGTTCCTCAGCATCTACACCATCGCAGTGCAACCTGCCGGGGGGCGGGACGACAAGATCCTGGCCAACTACTTCCCGCTGGTGCTCAAGCCCAATGTCAGATCCTGGCTCATGCACTTGCCGGACAACTCCATATCCTCCTGGGCAGACCTATGCCATCAGTTTGTCGGCGCCTTTACAGGCGGCCACAAGCCTCATGGCCAAGAGAGCGACCTTCATCTGCTCGCCCAAAAGGAAGGAGAGCCCCTGCGCAAGTACATTCAGAGATTCAGCCGCGTACAGCACAACATCCCAGATGTCCACCCTGCCGCGGTAATCAGTGCATTCCATCAGAACGTGCGAAACCGCAGGATGCGGGAGGAGATGGCGATGTGCAAGATCAGAAACGTCAGTGAGCTATATGCCCTGGCCGACAAGTGTGCACGTGCTGAGGAAGGGAGGAAACTCCCCGGAGAGAATACAGAAGTAGGAGGATCTGATAGTGAGGAGGCTGCCCCGGCAAAGAAAAACCGGCGGCGGAACAACAGGAAGAAGAAAGGCAAAGATGTACTAGTTGTTGAGCAGTCCAGCAACGGAGGTGGCGCCAAGAAAGCCAAAGCTGGTAGCTCCAGCGAGGAGATTGCCGCAGGCACCAACTACCAGGCTGTGGCGGTCGCCGACAAGCAGGACGGCACCAACAAGCAGTACTGCAAGATCCACCGCACCAAGGGCCATGACCTCCAGAGCTGCAAGAAGGTCGAGCAGCTTGTCGAGCAGCAAAAGGCTGAATACGAGTGACGCGACAAGGAGAAGGCCCAGGAAGGTGCTGGAGGAGCCGGCAAGAAACGCCCCGGCCGAGGAGAACACCGCGGCAAGGCCAAGCAGCGGCAAGGAGACAGACCTCCCCGCGACCGCGACAAGGATGAAGATGACGACGATGATGAAGATATGGATGATGACGAGACCGATGAGCAGGAGTTCCAGAAAGCCACAGAGATCCTGTGCGTTGACGGCGGTGCTTCTCTGCATACTTCACACCGCCAGCTCAAGCAGTGGGTGCGGGAAGTCAATGCGGCAGAACCACCCGTCGAGTCACGCAAGCCTTTGAAATGGTCCAGCACGCCTATCATCTTTAATATTGAGGACCACCCTGATCGCATAACTGCGGTCGGGTGCTTGCCGATGTTGGTTTCACCAACTATCCGCAACCTCAAGGTCACTAAGATGCTAGTTGACAGCGGGGCCGGCTTGAACCTGATCTCCTCCGCGGTACTCCAGAAACTCCAGATCCCTGATGGCGAGCTCGAAGAGACCGGCACATTCCAAGGAATCAATCCGGGAAGGAGCAAGCCGAAGGGAAAGATCACGTTGCTGGTGACATTTGGCAGTGAGTTGAACTTCAGGACTGAGAGGGTCACTTTTGACGTTGTTGACTTTCCATTGCCTTACAATGGGATACTCGGCCGTCCAGCACTCGCCAAATTCGTGGCAGCCTCTCACTATGCATACAACATGCTGAAGATGCCAGGCCCGATAAGTGTCATCTCTGTCCCTGGCGACAAGAAGGATGCTCTTATCTGCGCCGACAAGATCTACCGGGAAGCAGCAGCCGCAACAGATCACAAGTCACTTGCCGTTGAAGCTCTCGGGGCGAAGAAGAAGACCAAGCCCGGCAAGAGTTCTGATGCCCACTACGGCAAGCGCACCTCTTCGGAGTGCTGCGCTACCGTCAAGGACGCACCATCGAGCTCCACCGGCAAGTGTAAGAAGACAATGGCAGCTCCACCAGAGACCAAGAAGGTGTCCGCCAATGAGGATGGCACTGGTGGTACCTTTACCATCAGTGCCACTCTCGACCCTAAATAGGAAAGCGCGCTCGTTTCTTTCCTACGGGCGAACGTCGACGTATTTGCATGGCAACCGTCTGACATCCCCGGTGTTCCCAGGAAAGTAATCGAGCACCATCTTGCCGTCTGTCCTCATGCGCGGCCCGTCAAGCAGAAAGTCAGGAAGCAGGCAATGGAGCGCCAAGAATTCATCGCAGAAGAAATCAAGAAATTGGAAGCAGCAGGCCTGGTCAGAGGAGTGCTCCATCCTACGTGGTTGGCCAACCCTGTAGTCGTGCGCAAGGCAAACGGGAAATGGAGGCTTTGTATCGACTTTACCGATGTCAATAAAGCTTGTCCCAAAGACCCATTTCCCTTGCCGCGCATCGACCAGATTGTTGACTCCACGGCCGGATGTGACTTGCTTTCATTTCTTGATGCATACTCAGGATACCATCAGATCTTCATGGCAGAAGAGGATGAGGAGAAGACCGCATTCATCACCCCATGTGGCACATATTGTTTCGTGCGGATGCCTTTCGGTTTAAAGAATGCTGGTTCAACATTTGCAAGGGTAGTCCATGACGCTTTTGAGCCGCAAATACACAGAAATGTGGAAGCCTACATGGATGACATAGTGGTCAAGAGCAAGGACAAGGCGACTCTGATTCAAGATTTAGACGAAACCTTTGCAAATCTGCGCAAGATCAACCTCAAGCTTAACCCTGAGAAGTGTGTGTTTGGAGTCCCCTCCGGCAAGCTTCTCGGGTTCTTCGTGTCTCAGCGGGGAATTGAAGCCAATCCCGACAAAATCAAGGCCATTGAGCAGATTGAAGCACCAAAGCGCGTCAAGGATGTACGAAGACGTGCCGGTTGCGTAGCTGCTCTCAGCAGGTTTATCTCTAGGTCTGCTGAGCGCGCCCTGCCATTTTTCAAAATATTGAAAAAGGCATGTCCAATGAAATGGACTCCGGAAGCGGAGGCTGCACTGCAGGACTTAAAGAGATACCTGTCCTCCACTCCAACACTTGTCGCACCTAAGCCACAAGAGAAGTTGCTGCTATATATAGCGGCAACCAATCAAGTGGTTAGTGCTGCGTTAGTAGCAGAGAGGGAGGCGGATGATGAGCCAGCAACCACGGCAGATGCATCCAGCGACAAGCAGGGGACTTCACCGGCAAGCTCTGGTCCCGACAAAGATGGATCTGCGCAGGCGCGTGAGAAGATACAGAAAAGAATGGTGCAGCACCCAGTTTACTTTGTCAGTTCCCTTCTGCAGGGGGCTAGGTCAAGGTACTCTGGTGTGCAGAAATTGCTTTTCGGCCTTCTCATGGCCTCAAGAAAGCTGCGCCATTACTTCCAAGCACATGAGATCATAGTCGTCACTCGTTTTCTGCTGAAGAGGATACTGCAAAATCCAGAAGCAACAGGCAGGATTGTCGAGTGGGCACTGGAACTGTCAAGCTTTGGCCTCAAGTTTGAGAGCACTTGAACTATCCAAAGTAGAGCATTGGCGGAGTTCATAGCAGAATGGACGCCAACACAAGATGAAGAAACTCCAGAAACGAGCATCCCCGTCAAGGAAGCAAGCAAAGAGTGGCTGATGTACTTTGATGGTGCCTTCTCGCTGCAAGGCACTGGTGCGGGCGTGCTACTTGTTGCACCCACCGGAGAGCACCTCAAGTACGTAGTCCAGATGCACTTTCCCAAGGAACAAGCAACGAACAATACCGCAGAGTATGAAGGTTTGCTTGCCGGTCTCAGGATCGCAGCAGACCTTGGGATCAAGAAGCTCATTGTCAGGGGTGACTCACAGCTTGTTGTCCGCCAAGTGAACAAGAATTATCAGAGTCCGTTGATGGAAGCTTACGTTGATGAAGTGAGAAAGCTAGAAGAGCACTTTGACGGCCTACAGATGGAACATGTTCCAAGAACTCAGAACGACATTGCCGATGGCCTGTCGAAGTGCGCCGCACTTAAGTTACCTGTGGAACCAGGGATCTTTGTGCTCAAACTGACTCAACCATCTGTAACGCCATCAACTGGACAGAGCAAGAAGAGGAAGTTGATTTCTGGTGACTATTTTCCGGCAGAGCTCCCCGAAGCCGCCGCCAAGAAGGTCCTCAAGATCAACACCAAGGGTGCTGAGGAGCAGTTTGCTCCGGCAAGCCCTAGGGTTTGTTCCGTTGAAGAAGACGCTCCCGACAAGTTTTGCTCCGGCAAGCTTGCCGGGGAACGTCAAGCTCCGGCTGAGCCGCAGGTTCTCGCCGTAGAAGCGGATGTTCCCACAGCAGCAGATGTGCCTTTAGTCCTTGTTGTCGAGCTGCAAGCTCCAGCATGGGCACAGCAGATTGTCCGTTTCCTTCAGACAGGAGAACTTCCCGAAGAGCAAGAAGAAGCGGAAAGAGTAGCCCGGCAGTCAAGTATGTACCAGTTTGTCGACAACACACTGTACAGAAGAAGACTCAACATTGTGAAATTGAAGTGTATTCACCGGGAAGACGGACAAAAGCTGTTGGCAGAGATACATGGAGGCATATGTGGTCACCACATTGGCGCAAGAGCACTTGCCGGCAAAGCGTTCCGGCAAGGTTTCTTTTGGCCGACAACCCTCCAGGATGCAACTGCACAAGTAACCAAGTGTGAAGCGTGCCAGTTCCATTCCAAGCAGATACACCAGCCAGCTCAAGCTCTCCAGACGATCCCTTTATCCTGGCCATTTTCGGTCTGGGGGCTCGACATCCTCGGCCCCTTTCCCCGAGCTGTCGGGGGCTTTGAGTACTTGTACGTTGCAATCAACAAGTTCACAAAGTGGCCAGAAGTGGAAGCAGTGAGGAAGGTGACAGCACAGTCAGTAGTCAAGTTCTTCAGGTCGATTGTTTGCCGCTTCGGGATCCCTAACAGGATCATCACCGACAACAGCACGCAATTCACGAGCCGCACCTTCATGCAGTACGTCCAAGATCTTTGGCGCCAAGGTCTGCTTCGCTTCTGTTGCTCATCCGAGAAGTAACGGTCAAGCGGAGAGGGCGAATGCTGAAGTGCTGCGCGGGCTCAAGACCAGGACTTTCGACAGGCTGCACAAGTGCGGAAAGAACTGGATTGAGGAGCTGCCGGTGGTTCTTTGGTCGATCAGGACGACGCTAAATCGAGCCACTGGCCAGACACCTTTCGCTCTAGTCTATGGAGCAGAGGTAGTTCTCCCCACGGAACTCGTATACGGATCACCTCGAGTGCTCGCTTATGATGAGCTTGAGCAAGAGCAGTTGCGACAAGATGACATGCTGCTCCTTGAGGAGGACCGTCTTTAGGCCGCTGTACGAGCTGCTCGATACTAGCAAGCTTTGCGCCGCTACCATAGCCGCAAAGTTAATGCCAGAAGTCTCGAGGAAGGCGACCTTGTTCTTCGGCGCGTTCAGTCTGCCAAGAATTCCAACAAGTTGACGCCAAAGTGGGAAGGCCCTTACCGGGTGAAATGAGTCACTAGGCCTGGCGCTGTCCGCCTTGAGACCGAAGATGGCATTCCGGTGAGCAACTCCTGGAACATTGAGCATCTTCGTAAGTTTTACCCGTAAGGCGCGGTTGCCGGAACCTGTTCCGGCAACCACCTTTTGTACAAGTCTTGCCGATGTTGCATGTAATCCTTCGTACGAAGCCGGGCGCAGGCCCCGTGCATAAGTAAAGCTCATGTGCTCCGCACATCTTGTCAATTTCATGCTTTCTACTTCTTTTGCATACGTTATCTGACACTTTGTGGAGCACCTACCCCCGGTAAGCAATAACGAGCCATAAGGCTCCATATCTTTATTTTCTCTTCTTTCTCTTTCTCAAAGGAAGGAAGGTTCCCTCGCCCACAAGTTTGCCGGGGGGAAAGGAGAAGATAATGGTGTGGACCAAGCGTCGTTCAAGGAAGTTTCGCCTTACCGGGAAGCAAACGACAGAAAAGCTAAGTTGCTAAAGTTTGAGCAATCAGTTTTAAAAAATTTAAGTTATCTTCCTCAAACGACCGTGCTTTGTATGGAAAACCTGTGCACGGAGGAACCAACTCGTAGCTAGTTGCGCCCTTATTTTGTTTTGAGTCCGCTCAACAACTTAAGTGAGTTGCGACTAGTTGCGACAAGGTTTCTTGTCGGTAGCGGCACCGCCAGCAGGCTGCTGACGTCCGCACTCAGCGCTCGCGGCTAAGGTGCCTGCGCCGACAAGTTCCCTAAAAGCGTAGGGCAAAAACATACAAAGGAAGGAATCAAATAAAGGAAATAACATAGCAATCGCTACCCGAAATAGAGTCATATTACAAGATAGCTTGTCGCAGCTCTAACATATTGTTCTCATAACATGATCAGCAGCGACAAGAAAAAGAGAAAACGGGCGGCCTAATCTACGCGATCGCCCTCAACCCTCTTGATCCCGCTCACCTTGTCCACAATGGGTGCGACAAGGGTCTTGAGCGCTTCCAGATCAGCATCCGGCGGCAAGGTCCTGAGGACGTTGGTGAGGTTGAGGCCTGGGTTGCGGAAGACCACCTTCACCAGCACCTTTTGAAGAGCTCCCGCGCAGATCTTGCGCGACTCGTCGGCCAGCTGCTTTGGGATCTTATCCCGGAGTCGCTGGAGGGCCGTCGCCACGCTTTGAAGAACAAGCTGAGCTTGGCGCTGGGTTGGAGGTGCTCATCGGAGGAATACCCAAGATCCTCCATCCCCAGCTGCGCCAGCTCCTCGTCGATGGCTGCGGCAACATCCACGAGACCCTCGGTCCAGTGCTCCACATTCTCCCTAAAAGTGTTCTGGGCGGCAGTAGCACTCACCAGCAGTGCCTCTTCGGCCTTGATCTTCTCCTTCAAGGCCACCTCCTGCTCCCTGGCGCCATCCAGCGTCTTGGTCAAAGTAGTCAGCTTCAACTCAAGATCTGCATTGGAGTCCTTGGCGGCGCTAAGCTCCTTGCTCCTCTCGGCGAGATGACCCTGCAGCTCTCCATGGGTGTAGGCGTCCTTCTCGCGCTCACGCTTGAGCGCAGCAAGCTCCTCGCCGCTCACCTTGAGATCGGCCTCCAGCTGTGCCACCTTCGTCTCCAGCTCCTTCTTGGTGGCCTCGGCAGCTGCGGCAGCATCCTCTGCTTCCTTGAGAGCCCCACCGAATGTTTGCTCGCGCGTGGCAAGCTCCTCCTCGTGGATGTCAAGGTTAACCTTCCGCTGCGCCAACTCGCCTTCTTGTGCAGACAGCTTCTCGGCAGCAAGCCGCTGTAGCTCTTCAACTTTAGCCTTCTCGAGGAGGAAGGCTTTCCGCTCCTCGGCGAGTTGCTCCCGCTCCTCTGCCAGGGACCGGAGAGCTTCCTGGTTGAGGCCCCGAAGCTCCTCCACGCGCTTCTCGATGTCCACTCCCGCCTTCGCGGCAAGCGCTTCTCGGGATACCAGCTTGGCCTGTCGGGCGCGGTAGAGCGACAACAGCTTCCGCAGCAGCTGCTCCTCCTCAGGCTCGCCGTTGCTGCTGCTCGGCGCGTCGACCAACATCAGTCCAGCAGAGGCGAGCAACTCTTCATCAAAGATTTCTCCTTCGATTGGCGCCCTGGAGCTCGACGCCCAGGGGAGCTTGATGAAGACGCCACCACCGGCCTTCAAATATGCGCCGGGCTGGGGCTCTTCGGAGCCTGACGCTGCAGCAGCGGCGGAGGGATCGGAGGTCGGCGTAGCACCAGACGCTCCTGCGGCCTCGGGGCCGTCAGTGCGATTGCCGGACCCCTCGCCAGCTTCTGCGGCGGCAGCTTTGGCGGCCTCTCCGCCGGCGGGATCATCAGCGCCGGCTTCTTCTTCGGTGACAGCGGCGTCGTCGGTATTCCCGTGCGTGTTCTCCTCGCTCGCGACCTCGGTTTCCATCGGCTCCGTGGCAGATGGACCTGACGACCGGAAAAGGAAGAAAAGTCAAGCAAATATTCAAAAAGAAAATCAAAAGAAGAAGAACCCAAGGGAAGTTTTCAAGCAAGAGGATTACCTGTACTAGGATCTACAGTCGTGGTCTCCGCCACCGGGGGGTCGCTGGTAATGTCCCTTGCCGGAGACTTCTCCCTTACCGGAAAATTCTCCCTTGCCGGGGAATCCTCCCTTGGCGGTGTAGTCGAAGCAGATGGCATGTCGGGAGCGGCTTCCGGGCACTCCTGGTGAGGCTGCTCTGCTCCTATGCAAACCAATAGTCAGATGTCAACAAAGAAAGAGCACCCATGCGCGCCTAACAGCAGGAAGTAAACCATATACTTACGCTGGGGGTTGCGCTGGGGGCTGCTTTGGGGAATAGTTGCCGGGTCCGACAAGGTGGTCTCGGACACACCCCCTGTTGTCGCGGTGGGTTCGTCCTCGATGACAATCACCGGGACCTTGGCTCTCTTCACCGCTCTCTGGGCTAGAGTCCTGAAAAGAAATGGGTTCGGAGTAAAGCAAATCAGATACAAGACAAAACAACAAGAATTGAAGAACTACAAGTACAGCAAAGAATCTTACTCTTCCTCTTCCTCGTCGGAGCTGAGCGCGGAGAGGTCGAAGTCTGGCCCACCTTCGGCGCGACAAGGCGGAGGAATAGGTTCCCTTAGCCGCTTGGTGGGAGCAGAAGCGGTGGTCCGGGAGGGCCCCGCTCCAGTTGCCGCAGCGGCGTGAGGTGCTCCCGCGGCAACAGTGCTTGCCACGGTGGAGCGCGTCGCGCGGTGCGGCGGCTGTTGACCCGTCTGCCGCCCCGCTACATCCCCGGCCTTGCGGAGACGCCTTCTTGGTGGAGCTGGGGGCTCCGCTTGCGGCGAGCTGCCTGAAGGTGAGAAAGAGGAAGAGTCGATCTTCAACGAGTCGCTCGCGCCCTCGGCGGGCTCGCTCGACCCAGCTTCAGGCCCGACAAGCTCTCCCTTGCCGGCAAGCTCCTCTCGCTCGGCAAGGCTTGCCGCCTCTGCTGCCTCTGCCTCCTCCACGGTGAATCCAAACTCGCCCGTGGCTGCGGCTACCGCCGCCTCTTCCAGCCTAGTGGCGATGCGCTACATCTCCGCATCGGTGGTGTCGCGAGTAAGGCTCTTCTGTTCATCGGAGCGGACCGGCATTTCTACCAAGCCGTCAAAGAACTCCTGCACGATGTCGTCTGCAGGCTCTTGCCAAGTTGGGACAATTCCATGCGAATCGCACAGTGGCATCATTGCACGGATGCGGTCGAGCGAGGAGTTGTTGCACAGCGGAACGACACCCCTCGGCAACCTGAACACTTCGGGATGTTGAGGATCGTGCTTGAACAGTTCTAGGAGCATCGAGTCCAGTTCCACGACAGTGAAGTTGAAGTTGAGGCCCGGGCGCAGCCTCATGATATCCGCCGCATTCTGGAACTCCCAGGCGGGTCTCCTCCTCTCTTGCAGGGGGGCGATGCGGCGGCGAAGAAAATCTGCACCAACGGCGCCTACGGTGAGCCCGGCAAGCCTGAGGCATAGGATCCGGGTGACGGCGATCTTCAGCCTATCGTCTTCCGGGGCCACGTTGCTCCAATCGTTGCCGCGCGCTACTGGGGCTTGGCGCTGGGCGGTAAATGGCTGCGGGTTCTCCTCGACAATCCAGCACCAGTCTGCTCTCCATTCATCCCACTTGCTGCGGAGCTCTCCCTCCAGATAAGCTTCCTTCTTACCAGTTCTCGAGATCCAGGCGATTCCGCCGGATAAAGGCTCCCCTCTCTCAACTCGGGGCATAAAGAAGTGGCGAAAAAGAGCTACATTTGGATAGACTCTGACAAAGTTTTCGCAGAGATGTGCGAAAACTGCCATGGTCAGAACGGCGTTGGGGGTGAAGTCAAGGAGGCGGAACCCGTAGGTGTTCATAATGTCACAGAAAAACTCAGAGAAAGGCGGGCAGAGCCCGCAGTAGAAGAACAACGCGAAGAAGGGATATCCATTCGGAGCCAGTTCCGAAGCGGCAGCTGAGAGTACCTTCGTGCGTGGATGCGCTCGCGTCTCCGTCGACCAGAAGAGGTAGTAATACTCCCTCAGCTCCTTTGCGGCGAGCTGAGGGGGGAAGGTTGCCCGCTCCTTTCGCAGCGCCGCAAGCCGCTGCACCTCGGCCGACTTCACAACCTTCCCGGCTTTCGGAGCCATGGCGGAGGTGGTGAGAGAGATCGACGGCGTTGGTGGTGCCGGTGGCGACGGGGGGCGGAGTGCTGCTCTCTTTCAGCTTTGGGAAGAAGGGGGAGCGGCGGAGGTTTTTTGAGATTGGAATAGCAACCGGCGAGATGGGCGAACTGCCCCTGTTTCCCCTGCTTATAAAGAGGGAGGGGGCAGACGTTCCGTCTTTCCGAATAAAGAAACCACCCACGATCTCTCCCACGACGCCGCATTCGACGCGTGCCGTTCGAGGAGGGCGCGGTGGATACAGAGTGAGGTACAGCGTAACCCAGGCCGCGCATGCCCGTGCCCTGTTTTGGGCCTGGCCCAACAGCACTCGGCATCGTGTGTGGCCCAGGCCCGGGGGCTCCTGTCGGTGTACTAGAGTAGGGGTACCCTAGTATCCCGAACTTGTGCACGGGCAGTTGCAGCACCCCGCGGCAAGGCTTGCCGGGTGACCGCCAAGGTCCTCCGTGGTTCCTTTGGAGCCATTCAAGAACAAAGTATTCAAGCCAAGGAGACAAGGCCCTGGCAAGAGGAGCTTGCCGGGAAGGCCAACCAAGGCATCTCAAGGAACTTGCCGCGACACGCCGCGCGTCCCAGCGAGGCCCGGTGAGCGACAAGCTTCCGGACGCGACAAGACAACGACCGCGGCAAGGCGCTTGCCGCGGCAAACTACCACTCTGTACCCGCGCTCCAGCACATCCACCAACGTGTCGCCCTGGGACCTTTCCAGTCGCGCGTGGCAAGAGGCTGTGCAGCCAGCGGTGCGCGGTGGCAAGCGACGCTGACAAGATTGCCATTGTGGCAAGCGGTGGCGTCCCTGACGGTCCCTTTTTGCACTATTTGGGCGACGTAGACGGGCATTTAATGCCTTGGTCCCCTGCCGTCAGGGTTAGGTATGATACACTGTACAGGTAGTTGTACCAACCGCAATTCCTTTTCCATTTTTACCCTTGTCTACGTTGCCACCTGTCGGAGACCCCTTTAGCATATAAAAGGAGGCCCATGCGCAACGTAGAGGGGGGGTTCGGAGGCAGAAAAACACTCACACTCGGTCTCGTTAGCAGCAAGTGTGTACTGTAGCACTCAGCGCTCCCGAGCAAGAACTCAATACACTCAGACATGCAGCAGTAGGAGTGTTATCTCTCCGGAGAGCTCCGAAGCTGGGTAAACTGCTCATGTGCTTCGCCTCGATCCGCTCTTCGTGCGATCTCCGCCCCCCGCCGAACCGAAAGGTGCTCGGTCCGCCGGTCCCATAGGTGTTCGTGGATCAGTTTCCCCGACAAGTACCCTCAGTCATCCAAACAATTTTACCACCAGGGTAAAAGTGTGTTGTAGATAAAACTGCATGATCAATTCATCATTCCATTCAGTCAATTTTTGACCAACAAATGCATCAACTCTTATTGATCTGAAACTCTCACGAACTCATGGGAAATGATCTTCATTGCTATCAATGAACTTCCAGTCAACCCATCTCATATCACTCACTATGGGTTTCTTGTCAAGGAGTACAGTCTCATAGAAGTCGTGTTGTTCCTTTGTATGGAACCTGTAGTCAATAGTTGTTCTCCTTCTTATGGCATATGGGTCATTCTGCCTCCATATCCTGAGACCTACATCCTTCCCTAGCTTCATGTTCTCAGCCATAGGATGGGTGTCATCATGGTCGAGAATCTTGGGCTTCAACTTCCTAAGCACTTGCCCTTCCTCTTATTCTTCCACCTCAGGCACTGGGGCCTTGTTCTTCTCAGCTGCTGGAATATTCCTGGTGGATCTCTTGGAGGCTTGAGAAGCAGCCTTGGGGGCAGTCTTCGGCTTTGATGGAGCAGCCCCTAACCTGATTGCATCCCCCATCAACTTCTGAGTTTTTGTAGGAGGTGCATCTTGCTCTTCTTCCTCATCTGGGTCTCTGATCATAAAAGATCTCCCAATAACTCTGGCCATGGTCTTTTTGACCCTCCTCTTCCTCTACTTGCCCTCACCAGCCTCTTTGGGCTCAAGTGTGAACTCCATGGTTTCCTGGGTTGAGGCTCTGGCTTTCGACATAGGAATCCTTCTAGCAGGAGCTTTCTTATTCATCCCCGGCTTGGTGTTAGCAGCAGTACCAAACTCTTTTTTGACCACTTTCTTTTTGGAAGTGACCTCCTCATCAACCTTAAAATCTTCATCCCCAGAATCTGATGTCTTCTTATTCTTCTTCCTAGTTGCGGCTTTTGGCAGGTTACTGGGAGTGCTTCTGCTCCCATCACCATAGCTGCTCTCAGAGGGACTAGTGCCCTCACTCATCTGAACCTGTTCCTCAGACTGATTCTGGCTGTCACTATTATCAGACATTGTTGTAAGCTGAAGACTGACCCTGTGAATAGATATAGATGAGACAGAGTGGATGAGCATCACAAAGTGCAGAGATTTACAAAACAAATGAGCCAAAAACTTAGTTTTAGTTTTCTACAGAAGGCATTTCGGAGCTACAGATTTGTTGAACTCGGTGACACCAAAGCAATGTTTAGAGTCTAAACTGGTGAAATCGGTCAGACCGAGACACAGTCCGGTGACTCCGAGATTGATAGGGTTTCACAGAGATCTGAACTCGCTCACACCGATTTGCGAGATTCGGTCAGACCGAAAATCACAAGTGCAATGGCCTGGGCCAAATCGGTGAGGCCGATTTCTACAACTCGGTCGGTCCGAGATGAATTCGGCGAAAACCTAACCCTGAGTTTTTGAATAAAAGCAGCATTATGTTACCTTGTCCCTTGACTTACTAACAAGAGGGTTTGTGACTCCTTGAACTAGTGCAAGATGTGGAAATTGATTGCACTTGTTCTTGCCAAAATGAATATGAGTGAAGTATGTTGGCGGAGTCACCCTCAAGAACTCTCTAGTTCTTCTTCTTCGGGATCCACATCATCTTGATGGGAATCCTGGGGGTTGTAGATGTACTTGATGAAGTAGAACTTGAGGTAGTCTTGGGAACCCACTTAACCAAGGCCTTTGGAGCTTCTTCAAATGCATCTATATCCTCTTGAAGCTTGTCCTTGCCTTTTAGCTTGTGGTCTTATGGTGGAAGATCATCTTGAGCTTGTGTCCCCTTGAAGGAAGTAGGATCATACTTCTCTTGGTGAGGAACAAACTTCGTCTTTGGGTATTGATCTTCTTCCCACTCAACTCCAATGGCATTGAACTTTCGTTCAAAACCAACACCTTGATTCTTCCGGTGCCTTCCTTGCTTGCGTACAATTTTCTCAAATTGCTTACTTCTGGCAAGGCTCTTGTAAACACCTTTCTCTATAATTCCCTTCAATAATCTATTTTCTTGCTCAAGTGTAACTTGGCTAAGAGAATCATTAGTGGAATCAAGAGAACTACTAGAAGGAACAATATTAGATTTAGCATGATTATTGTTACTACTAGAAGAAGAATCCTTCTTACTCTTGTTGCTAGATTTTACTTGTGACATGTAAGTAGACAAGAGTAAACGCTTGGCAATGTAAGAAGAACTTTTCTTCCGAAGATCATCATTGATGGCTTTTAAGAACCCATGTTCTTGCTCTAGGTTGAGCTTCTCGAAGCGTAGCTTCTCATGAGTTTTTAGAAGTTCTTGATGATCTTATAAAGTAGTTTCATGAGCTAACTTAAGAGTGTTTAGTTCTTTAGTTAGATGCTCAATCTCCTTCTTATCATTGTCATTTGTTTCATCTGGATTAGCATGATTAATAACAATTTCATCATAGTTTTCATCACTAGCATTGTCAACAAGTAACCCATCATCACCTAGCAAATCTTCTTCATCACTATTGAAATCAATATACTCGGGGTGTGATACATGAGGCCTTTAGCCACGAAGCATCTTCCAATTCCTTCATCTGGTGAGTCAAATATGTCATAGGAGTTGGTTGACACAAGTGCAAGACCGGCAACACCTTCATATTGAGTATATTCGGAGTCGGAGTGATAACTTCTCTCGGAGTGGTGGTCGGAGTCAGAACCGAATACCCACTCACCAACATGAGCTTGATGTCTTTGTTTTGTGTAGCTCTTTGATGACTTGTCCTTCCTTTCCGAATCCTTGCTTTTGTGATAGGTTCTTCGTTCATAATGATCATCTCTACTCCTTCTCTCTCTTGGAGGTGATTCTTCTCTTCTACTTCTTTTAGGTGAGTCTTCTCTTCTTTTGTAGGGAGCCGTACACTCATTGGAGTAGTGTCCGGGTCTTCCATAATTGTAGCAATTTCGCTCACGACTAGAAGATCTTTTATCATGGTAGGATCTTGGCTTAGAGCTTCCTCTTTGCTTCTACTCTTGTAGAATTTGTTGAAGTTCTTCACCATTAAGCTCAATTCCTCATTGAAAACTTGTTTTTCACTTGATGTGGCGGGAGCATTACATGAGGCTTTATATGCACCAGTAGACTTGTTGTGAAGCTCTTCTTTATCCTTGAGTGACATCTCATGAGCAACAATTCTTCCAATGACTTCCGTTGGCTTGAGATCTTTGTAATTGGGCATCATTTGGATCAATGTGCACACGGTATTATATTTTCCATCCAAGGCTCTTAGGAATCTTCTTGATGATGAATCTGTCAGTCATCTCTTCACTTCCTAAGCCGGCAATCTCATTTGTGATGAGAGCAAGCCTAGAGTACATTTCAGCGCCACCTTCACCATCCTTCATTCTGAACTTGTCAAGTTGACTTTGAAGCACATCCAATTTGGATTCCTTGACGGACTCGGTACCTTCATGCATATCAATCAAAGTATCCCAAATTTCCTTTGCACTCTCAAGACGGCTGATTTTGTTGAATTCTTCAGGGCACAATCCATTGAAGAGGATATCGCAAGCTTGAGCGTTGTATTGCAGCATCTTCAACTCTTTCGTAGTTGCTTCATGATTTGGTTCTCTCCCATCGAAGAATTCACCTTGCAAACCAATACACATAATAGCCCAAACGGCGGGGTTATGTCCAAGAATATGCATTTTCATCTTATGCTTCCAACTAGCAAAATTAGTGCCATCAAAGTAAGGACCTCTACGGTGGTAATTTCCCGCGCTAGACGCCACACTCTCCTAGGTTGTGAAACCAAGGCTATGATCACCAAAGCTATGGAAATCAATGCAAATGGAGACCAAAGCTCTGATACCACTTGTAGGATCGAAAGTATGTCTAGAGGGGGGTGATTAGACTACTTGACCAAATAAAAATCTAGCCTTATCCCAATTTTAAGTCTTGGGAGATTTTAGCAACTTAGCAGAAGTCAAGAATCAACCTACACATGCAGTTCTAAGAGTATAGCAGCGGAATGTAAATCATTGCATATGAAGGTAAAGGGAAGGAGTTTGGAGGGAGCAAACGCAATGTAGACACGGAGATTTTTGGCGTTGTTCCGATAGGTGGTGCTATCGTACATCCACGTTGATGGAGACTTCAATCCATGAAGGGTAACGGTTGTGCGAGTCCACGGAGGGCTCCACCCACGAAGGGTCCATGAAGAAGCAACTTTGTCTATCCCACCATGGCCATCGCCCACGAAGGACTTGCCTCACTTGGTTAGATCTTCACGAAGTAGGCGATCTCTTTGCCCTTACAAACTCCTTGGTTTAACTCCACAATCTTGACGGAGGCCCCAAGTGACACCTAATCAATCTAGGAGACACCACTCTCCAAAAGGTAATAGATGGTGTGTTGATGATGAACTCCTTGCTCTTGTGCTTCAAATGATAGTCTCCCCGACACTCAACTCACTCTCACATATTTGGCTATGATGGAAAGATGATTTGAGTGGAAAGCAACTTGGGGAAGGCTCTTGTGGTTGGATTGGAATGTCTTGGTCTCAACACATGAGTAGGTGGTTCTCTCTCAGAAAATGAGTAGTGGAAGTGTAGGCACGTTCTGATGGCTCTCTCACAAATGGAGAAGGGGGTGGAGGGGTATATATAGCCTCCACACAAAATCTAACCATTACACACAATTTACCAAACTCGGTGGGACCGAATAGTGAAACTCGGTGAGATCGACTTGGTCCAAAATGTGAACGTTAGGCTTTTTGGTGGGACCGACAACATCAACTCGGTGAGACCGATGCGTTAGGGTTAGGGCAAAACCTCATCTCGGTGAGACCGATCACATGAACTCGGTGAGACCGATTGCTCATTTCGGTGAGACCGAAAATGTTACGAAAAAGAAACAGATAGTTTGCACTGCGAACTCGGTGGGACCGATCGCTCATCTCGATTAGATCGAAATGTTACGAAGGGAAATAGAGAGTTTGCAATCCCATCTCGATGAGATCGAGATCCCTATCGGTAAGACCGAACTGATTAGGGTTTGTGGATATGGCTATGTCAAGTGAACTCGGTGGCGCCGGATAGATCAAATCGCGAGTTTGACTTTAGGTTTATGACATATGTGGAAAAGAGAAAGTGGTTGAGGGTCTTTGGAGCATATCACTAAGCATTTTAAGCAAGAAAGCCATTAAGCAACACCTTATCCCCTTTTAATAGTATTGGCTTTTCCTATGGACTCAATGTGATCTCGGATCACTAAAATGAAAATGTAGAGTCTTGAGCTTTAGCCAATATTTGTCCTTAGCATTTTGAGGGGTCCATATCTCTAGTCCATTCCATACCAACCATTGAACTTTCTGAAAGATTGATCTTGAAAGAATATTAGTTCAATGAGCTATATATTGTTATGAATTACCAAAAACCACCCGGGGATTAGTTGCACTTTCAAGGGTGAAGGGAACCCTTGGAAATTGATGATAGACCTGAAATATTTGAGGGGTAAGACGAATGTTTTTGCCCCTAGCACCTCCACTGTTGTTTCTAGGTTTTGGAAAGGAGTCGAATCCATCATCCAAACTTCGAAATTTGGATATAGATAGAAAGTAGCAATAGGAGATAGGATCAGGTTCTGGGAGGACACTTGGTTTGATACCTGATCCCTAGCAGTTCAATTCTGGCACATTTACATGCTCTGTAATGAGCAAACTAAAAGTGTTAGAGAAGTCTGGGATGGTGACATCCTGAAGCTAACTTTTAGAAGAATTTTTGACAACAAGCTGATGGAGCAATGGTACCAGCTTGTTGAGATAGCTAAAGGGATTGCCTTCAGCAATGACCCTGATGCCCTCATTTGGCAGTTTGAGAGCAAAGGGGTCTACTCTTCTAGCTCTTTATACCATGTGATCAATTTTAGGGGTGTGCAGCCATTGTTTCTACCTGCGGTTTGGAAACTAGCAGTGCCACCCAAGATCCATGTTTTCCTTTGGCTATTTTCACAGAACAAGCTATTGACCAGATTCTTACAATAGGACTTACAACTTCTACCTATCTTATCCAAAATCATAAGAGATAACTTGAGGAAAAGACACATTATTAAGCCACTAGAATGTGTGTCATGTGCCGAAAATGAGACAAACCATCACTTATTCTTTGACTGTGGGGTAGCCAGGAGTATTTGGTATTTTTTCAATTGCTTTTTCCAGAAGGAGCTAGGCACAAACTTTAAGTCTGTGGCTCGCTTTTGGATTTCTAATAAGAAGAATTTAGCTTGAAATATAGTTAGCTTTGCAGTTCTATGGTGTTTGTGGAAATATAGGAACTCTATGATTTTAACAACACCATTTGGACTTCTGTTAACCAGGTCTGGGGTCTGATCCACATAATGCTCAAATTCTAGGTGATTCTGATTCCGGAGGCAAGCAAATGCCAGGTGGAGGTGTGTAACACCCACGATGCGGCTATATCTCCCACGTGTCGAAGCACGACTTAGAGGCATAACCGCATTGTGGTTTTGTCGCAAGAAGGGTCATCTTCACACAATCCCATGTAATGAACAAGAATGGGATAAAGAGTTGGCTTACAATCGCCACTTCACACAATGAACAAATAAATCATACATCATTCAGAGTACACACATAGTCCGACTACGGACGAAGCCAAAAGAAAATAAGATAACCCAACTGCTAGATCCCCGATCGTCCCAACTGGGCTCCACTACTGATCAACATAAAACGAAACATAACAACGACCAAGGTCTTCGTTGAGCTCCCAACTAAGCTCGGTTGCATCACCTGCACTGGTATCTTCGGCACCTGCAACTGTTGTGATAGTATCTGGTGAGTCACTGATGAGGACATCAATACAATTGTTACACCCACAGCCCCTGCTGCTATACATACTGGACCAATTACTAGAGCTCGTGCACGCCAACTAAATTACCAGGTACTTTCGTTTCTTGGTAATGATTCTAATGTTCATGAGAATATGATGCTGCCTAAATTGGATACATTTGTTTTGCTTACAAATGAAGGGCCTAGCTTGGAGAAGGATGAACATTGGAGCAAGAACAAGCATGGAGATGATGGCATGCGCAAGGGGAACAAGAACGGAGTTACAAGTGATGATTTCAGGACTTTGAAGCCACCATAATGGGTGCATGAAGCCTTGGACGAAATATACAAGATGCCACTTCATAAATTTCGTCCCGAGGCTATTTTAGGTGCTGCGTCACCTTATTATTGGGCCAGGCCCATGTAATTTCGAAATACATAAGTATAGGCTATTTTTATAGTCCGTATGTGTGGGGAAACAAGAGATAGGGTTGATTTCGGACCCCTCCACCAAGGGCCACGAAATTCCCCCCCTCTTCCTCCATATATACAGCCCTTAAGGCATCGTTTAGACTTTGGGTTTTGTTTAGATTAAAAGTTCTCCATAGCTGCAACTTCGCGTACTTCGTTTGTGTTCAACGACCAGACAAAGGCGTCACAGAACCCCACCTTGATCAATAAAGCTTTCATCTTATATTCGCAATATCCAGATTGCAATCTTAGTTTCTTGCTTGTTCTTCGTTTGCTCGCAGGAAACAGACCCTCGTGGTCAGGTTGATCGTGCTCCGGCGTGGTCAATAACCTCTCGGAGTTGGTTTAGCGATTGATAAGGCGCGACGTCCTCGCACGTTCGTAGTCGGATCGTCAAAGTCGACTTCCACCAAAGCGATATCCATCATCTCATCAAAAGGACACCTTTGCCTCTATCAAGTGGTATCAGATTTCCAGGTTGCTCGATGAGATTTTACAGTTTTTCGTAGTTTAGATCGAGTCTGTTCTTCATACCTATAGTCCACGAAAAAGCCACAAAAAAAATTAGGGTTAGTTCATCATATCCGAACCAATCTGAGCCTTTGCATAATCTTTTTAGGGTTTTGCTTTGTTGAATTGCGGTTGCATCGTCGTGTCTAGTTGCTGGTCTTAGAGTCTAGTCTTTTAGAGTTTCGAGTTCTGGTCATAAGTTGTCACGCCGCCGCCGCACCATCATCATCGCCCCTGCCATCTACCACCACCGCACCGAATCCGTATCCATATACCACCACCAATCCGTGTCCATATACCACCACCGATCCATATCCATATACTACCACCGCTACCACCACCGCTGCCATATACCACCACCATATATGCACCACCAATCCGAGTTCTTTGCTTATTAGGTTTGTTTTCGGGATCCATCTAGATTCCGATTCGTGTTTCCTTGCCGGCGTAGGTTTCGAAAAAAAAAAAGAGTCGGGTAGCCACGCTCCGTTTAGGCCCAAAATATTTCGAAAACGCATTTTTTGAAAAAAATTCTGGCTATCCTATTTTTAGGTGTTTTTGAGTGTTTTGAGACAGGTGCCATTATAGGAAGTTTTTTTTGACCCATTTCCAGTTTTTGGGTCCGGGCAGTCGAAAAAAAAAATTGGTCGAAAAAATTTCGTGCACATCCTGTCAGTTTGAGCTAGGAAGAGTTTTGAGACACTCGCCATTATAGTGATTTTTCGCAAAAAAAAAGCAGCGCAAAAAAAAAAGAGCGCAAAAAAAAACGAGAGCGAAAAAAAAATTCAGAGTGTGCTTTTCCCTTGTTTACGTGCCGCGCCGTGATTTTGTTAGTGTTCTAGGCTCGCGTCTCTAGCACAGTCTAGCCTAGGACCAGCACAGTACCGTCGTTGAGCGTTTATTCAACTTTGCATCTCTGAATTGATTATTGCTGACCCTTTTTGCTACCATATTATAAGCCTTCCCAGCTCCACATACATCTACGTCGTGCGTTTGACTCTCCCTGGTAATCGCTCTATCCAAGCTTTGAGAGTTTTTGACTACAACGGTTGCCGATCACCGCCTGCTGCTGGGTAAGAACTGGTAAGAATTTGAGATTTGCTTGACGGATTTGTGACACCCACCACCACCACTTGTTCGTAGTCTATAGGATCATATTCTTGTGTGTTTCTATTGCTGCTAACCATGCCAGGATCACAAGCCGACGAGATTGACTGGGAGAATTTATTGAACAAGGAGCTTCATGATAAGTTTCAGCAAATGATGACTGAACAGGTGCAAGATGTGCTGAACAATTTTGAAGAGGCCATGGAGAAGATCACTGGCCTTGAGAAGACGTTCGAAACAAAGCTCGATAACAAGTTTAATGAATTACTCGCGCGTTTTCCACCACCACCACCCGCTGCACCTAACGCACCTCTCCAACAACAACAACAACGACTACCTCCACGTCGCGAAGCAGACCTCCGCCGAGCAAGCCGTGTTCCTCTTGCGTTTGGCCAAACTGTTGGTGCTGCTGTTGATACTTCTGTGGCTCCTGCTACTGCTGTTGCTGGTACCCAGGAGGATGATGAGTATGCGGGCGATTATGACGATGAGGTTGATCAAAATCAGATCTACGAGCAGCCACCAGCACCACCACCAGCAGGTCGGCCTCAGGTATATATTCGTAATGGTAGGCCTGCACCACCACCTCAGGTACGAGATGATGTCCATATTCCTAAACTGAAATTGAATATTCCACCATTTGAGGGTAGATATGTTCCTGATATATATCTTACTTGGGAGTTAGAAACTGAACAACGATTTACATGTTTACAATATCCTGAGGAGAGACGAGTTGCTGCTGCTGTTTGTGCTTTCACTAGTTTTGCATGTGTATGGTGGTCTGAACATTGTAGATTATATCCTATTCCAACTACTTGGGCTGCTTTGAAAACTGCTATGCGTACGCGTTGGGTTCCACCATATTATCAACGTGAATTGCTTCAAAAATTGCAGCGTTTAAGACAAGGAAAAAATTCTGTAGAAGAATATTATCAGGAATTACAAACTGGCATGATTCGATGTGGTATTGTTGAGGAGAATGAAGCTATGCTTGCACGTTTTCTGGGTGGATTAAATAGAGAGATTCAGACCATTCTAGACTATAAAGAGTATACTAATATCACTCGTTTATTCCATCTTGCTTGTAAAGCTGAACGTGAAGTGCAGGATCGACAAGCATTGGCGCGAACTAACTTTTCTGCAGGCCGACCTTCCTCATGGACGCCGCGTGCATCTTCTACTTCAACTGCACCAGCACCTCAATCAGGTGCCTCCTACAGTCGTGATACAAGAAAACAGGAACAACCACCATTATCTGCCAAGAGCGCACCTGCGGGGCCTGCACAGCGTTCTTCTTCTTCCATGGCATCAACAGGGCACACAAGTGATATTATTTGTCGTCGTTGTAAGGGAGGAGGTCATTATGCGAGGGAATGCAAATCTCCGCGTGTGATGATTGCTACCGCGGATGGTGGATATGAGTCCGCTAGTGACTATGATGAGGAGACATTGGCTCTTATTACACGTGAAGAACATGGTGGAGATGATTCTGATCATGAGACGCAATACATGGCTCCTGAAGACGCTGGCAGGTATGAATGTTTAGTTGCTCAACGTGTTTTGAGTGTGCAGGTCACACAAGCTGAGCAAAATCAGAGGCACAATTTGTTCCATACCAAGGGAGTTGTGAAGGAACGTTCTGTGCGCGTCATAATAGACGGAGGGAGCTGCAACAACTTGGCTAGCATGGAGATGGTGGAGAAGCTTTCTCTCACCACAAGACCACATCCACATCCTTACTACATCCAATGGTTCAACAACAGTGGCAAGGTTAAGGTAACACGTACTGTTCGTGTGCATTTTTGATGAGGACATCAATACAATTGTTACACCCACAGCCCCTGCTGCTATACATACTGGACCAATTACTAGAGCTCGTGCACGCCAACTAAATTACCAGGTACTTTCGTTTCTTGGTAATGATTCTAATGTTCATGAGAATATGATGCTGCCTAAATTGGATACATTTGTTTTGCTTACAAATGAAGGGCCTAGCTTGGAGAAGGATGAACATTGGAGCAAGAACAAGCATGGAGATGATGGCATGCGCAAGGGAAACAAGAACGGAGTTACAAGTGATGATTTCAGGACTTTGAAGCCACCATAATGGGTGCATGAAGCCTTGGACGAAATATACAAGATGCCACTTCATAAATTTTGTCCCGAGGCTATTTTAGGTGCTGCGTCACCTTATTATTGGGCCAGGCCCATGTAATTTCGAAATACATAAGTATAGGCTATTTTTAGAGTCCGTATGTGTGGGGAAACAAGAGATAGGGTTGATTTCGGACCCCTCCACCAAGGGCCACGAAATTCCCCCCTCTTCCTCCATATATACAGCCCTTAGGGCATCGTTTAAACTTTGGGTTTTGTTTAGATTAAAAGTTCGCCATAGCTGCAACTTCACGTACTTCGTTTGTGTTCAACGACCAGACAAAGGCGTCACAGAACCCCACCTTGATCAATAAAGCTTTCATCTTATATTCGCAATATCCAGATTGCAATCTCAGTTTCTTGCTTGTTCTTCGTTTGCTCGCAGGAAACAGACCCTCGTGGTCAGGTTGATCGTGCTCCGGCGTGGTCAATAACCTCTCGGAGTTGGTTTAGCGATTGCTAAGGCGCGACGTCCTCGCACGTTCGTAGTCGGATCGTCAAAGTCGACTTCCACCAAAGCGAAATCCATCATCTCATCGAAAGACGGGACACCTTTGCCTCTATCACCAGCACCACCACCAGCAGGTCGACCTCAGGTATATATTCGTAATGGTAGGCCTGCACCACCACCACCTCAGGTACGAGATGATGTCCATATTCCTAAACTGAAATTGAATATTCCACCATTTGAGGGTAGATATGTTCCTGATATATATCTTACTTGGGAGTTAGAAACTGAACAACGATTTACATGTTTACAATATCCTGAGGAGAGACGAGTTGCTGCTGCTGTTTGTGCTTTCACTAGTTTTGCATGTGTATGGTGGTCTGAACATTGTAGATTATATCCTATTCCAACTACTTGGGCTGCTTTGAAAACTGCTATGCGTACGCGTTGGGTTCCACCATATTATCAACGTGAATTGCTTCAAAAATTGCAGCGTTTAAGACAAGGAAAAAATTCTGTAGAAGAATATTATCAGGAATTACAAACTGGCATGATTAGATGTGGTATTGTTGAGGAGAATGAAGCTATGCTTGCACGTTTTCTGGGTGGATTAAATAGAGAGATTCAGACCATTCTAGACTATAAGGAGTATACTAATATCACTCGTTTATTCCATCTTGCTTGTAAAGCTGAACGTGAAGTGCAGGATCGACAAGCATTGGCGCGAACTAACTTTTCTGCAGGCCGATCTTCATCATGGACACCACGTGCATCTTCTACTTCAACTGCACCAGCACCTCCATCCGGTGCCACCTCCAGCCGTGATACAAGAAAACAGGCACAACCACCATTATCTGCCAAGAGCGCACCTGCGAGGCCTGCACAGCGTTCTTCTTCTTCCATGGCATCAACAGGGCACACAAGTGATATTATTTGTCGTCGTTGTAAGGGAGGAGGTCATTATGCGAGGGAATGCAAATCTCCGCGTGTGATGATTGCTACTGCGGATGGTGGATATGAGTCCGCTAGTGACTATGATGAGGAGACATTGGCTCTTATTACACGTGAAGAACATGGTGGAGATGATTCTGATCATGAGACGCAATACATGGCTCCTGAAGACGCTGACAGGTATGAATGTTTAGTTTCTCAACGTGTTTTGAGTGTGCAGGTCACACAAGCTGAGCAAAATCAGAGGCACAATTTGTTCCATACCAAGGGAGTTGTGAAGGAACGTTCTGTGCGCGTCATAATAGACAGAGGGAGCTGCAACAACTTGGCTAGCATGGAGATGGTGGAGAAGCTTTCTCTCACCACAAGACCACATCCACATCCTTACTACATCCAATGGTTCAACAACAGCGGCAAGGTTAAGGTAACACGTACTGTTCGTGTGCATTTTAGTATCTCTACATATGCTGATTATGTTGATTGTGATGTGGTACCTATGCAAGCATGTTCCTTATTACTTGGTAGACCATGGCAATTTGATAAAAATTCTGTACACCATGGTAGAAACAATCACTATACTCTTGTTCATAAGGATAAAAATATTACTTTGCTTCCTATGACTCCTGATTCCATTTTGAAAGATGATATTAATAGAACTAATAAAGCACAACAGGAGAAGAATAAGAGTGAAAATCAGATTGTGGCAAAAGAATTTGAGCAACAAATAAAGCCTAATAATAAACCATCTAGTGTTGCTTCTGAAATTAAATTGAAAAGTGCATGTTTATTTGCCACCAAATCTGATATTGATGAGCTAGATTTCAGCAAATCTGTTTGCTATGCTTTTGTGTGCAAAGAGGCATTATTTTCATTCGAGGACGTGCCTTCCTCTTTGCCTCCTGCTGTCACTAACATTTTGCAGGAGTTCGCTGACGTGTTTCCACAAGACGTGCCACCGGGATTACCGCCTATTCGAGGGATTGAGCATCAGATTGACTTAATTCCCGGTGCTTCACTGACAAACCGTGCACCATACCGTACCAATCCAGAGGAGACGAAGGAGATTATGCGTCAAGTACAAGAGCTTCTCGACAAAGGTTATATACGCGAATCCCTTAGTCCTTGTGTTGTTCCTATTATTCTAGTGCCAAAAAAGGATGGTACATCACGTATGTGTGTTGATTGTAGAGGCATTAATAATATTACTATTCGTTATCGTCATCCTATTCCTAGGCTAGATGATATGTTTGATGAATTGAGTGGCTCTACAATATTCTCCAAAGTTGATTTGCGTAGTGGCTACCATCAAATTCGTATGAAATTGGGAGATGAATGGAAAACAGCATTTAAAACTAAGTTTGGATTATATGAGTGGTTAGTCATGCCTTTTGGGTTAACTAATGCACCTAGTACTTTCATGAGATTAATGAACGAAGTTTTACGTGCTTTCATTGGACGATTTGTGGTAGTTTAATTTGATGACATATTGATTTATAGCAGATCTTTGGAAGAACATTTGGAACATTTACGTGCTGTTTTTATTGCTCTACGTGATGCACGTTTGTTTGGTAACCTTGGGAAGTGCACCTTTTGCACCGACCGAGTATCTTTTCTTGGCTATGTTGTTACTCCACAGGGAATTGAAGTTGATAAAGCCAAGATTGAAGCTATTGAGAGTTGGCCGCAGCCCAAAACGGTCACACAAGTGAGGAGTTTTCTTGGCCTCGCTGGATTCTATAGGCGTTTTGTGAGAGATTTCAGCACCATTGCTGCACCTCTCAATGAGCTTACAAAGAAAGATGTGCCTTTTCTTTGGGGTGCTGCACAGGAAGAAGCCTTCACGGTATTGAAAGATAAGTTGACACATGCTCCTTTACTCCAACTTCCTGATTTTAATAAGACTTTTGAGCTTGAATGTGATGCTAGTGGAATTGGATTAGGAGGTGTGTTATTACAAGATGGCAAACATGTTGCATACTTTTCTGAAAAATTGAGTGGGCCTAGTCTGAATTATTCTACTTATGATAAAGAATTATATGCTCTTGTTCGGACTTTAGAAACATGGCAACATTATTTATGGCCCAAAGAATTTGTTATACATTCTGATCATGAATCTTTGAAACATATTAAAAGTCAAGCTAAACTGAATCGTAGACATGCTAAATGGGTTGAATTCATTGAGACTTTCCCTTATGTCATTAAACACAAGAAGGGAAAACAAAATGTTATTGCTGATGCATTGTCTCGTCGCTATACTATGCTTTCACAACTTGACTTCAAAATATTTGGTTTGGAGACCATCAAAGATCAATATGTGCATGATGCTGATTTTAAAGATGTAATGCAGAATTGTAAAGAAGGAAGAATGTGGAACAAGTTTGTTGTTAACGATGGATTTGTGTTTCGTGCTAACAAGCTATGCATTCCAGCTAGCTTCGTTCGTCTTTTGTTGTTGCAGGAGGCGCATGGAGGAGGATTAATGGGACACTTTGGCGTGAAGAAGACGGAGGACGTACTTGCTACACATTTCTTTTGGCCAAAGATGAGACGGGATGTTGAGCGTTTTATTGCTCGCTGCACTACATGTCAAAAAGCTAAGTCACGACTCAATCCTCATGGTTTATATATGCCTTTGCCTGTACCTAGTGTTCCTTGGGAGGATATATCTATGGACTTTGTTTTAGGTTTACCTCGAACAAAGAAGGGGAGGGATAGCATATTTGTTGTCGTTGATAGATTCTCGAAAATGGCACACTTTATACCATGTCATAAAAGTGATGATGCTGTTAATGTTGCTGATTTGTTCTTTCGTGAAATTATTCGCTTGCATGGTGTGCCAAATACTATTGTTTCAGATCGTGATACTAAATTTCTTAGCCACTTTTGGAGATGTTTATGGGCTAAGTTGGGGACTAAACTGCTTTTTAGTACTACTTGTCACCCCCAAACTGATGGACAAACTGAAGTAGTCAATAGAACGTTGTCTACTATGCTTAGGGCTGTTTTGAAGAGTAATAAGAAAATGTGGGAGGAATGCTTGCCTCATATTGAATTTGCTTATAATCGTTCATTGCATTCTACTACTAAGATGTGCCCTTTTGAAGTTGTGTATGGTTTCCTACCTCGTGCACCTATTGATTTGTTGCCTCTTCCATCTTCGGAGAAGGTTAATTTTGATGCTAAACAACGTGCTGAATTGATTCTAAAAATGCATGAGTTAACTAAGGAAAACATTGAGCGCATGAATGCTAAATATAAACTTGCTGGAGATAAGGGAAGAAAACATGTTGTGTTTGCACCTGGAGATCTTGTTTGGTTACATTTGCGTAAGGATAGATTTCCTGATTTGCGCAAATCAAAGTTAATGCCACGTGCTGATGGTCCCTTTAAGGTGTTAGAGAAAATAAATGATAATGCATATAAACTTGAGCTGCCTACAGATTTTGGGGTTAGTCCCACTTTTAACATTGCAGATTTGAAGCCTTATTTGGGTGAGGAAGATGAACTTCCGTCGAGGACGACTTCATTTCAAGAAGGGGAGGATGATGAGGACATCAATACAATTGTTACACCCACAGCCCCTGCTGCTATACATACTGGACCAATTACTAGAGCTCGTGCACGCCAACTAAATTACCAGGTACTTTCGTTTCTTGGTAATGATTCTAATGTTCATGAGAATATGATGCTGCCTAAATTGGATACATTTGTTTTGCTTACAAATGAAGGGCCTAGCTTGGAGAAGGATGAACATTGGAGCAAGAACAAGCATGGAGATGATGGCATGCGCAAGGGAAACAAGAACGGAGTTACAAGTGATGATTTCAGGACTTTGAAGCCACCATAATGGGTGCATGAAGCCTTGGACGAAATATACAAGATGCCACTTCATAAATTTCGTCCCGAAGCTATTTTAGGTGCTGCGTCACCTTATTATTGGGCCAGGCCCATGTAATTTCGAAATACATAAGTATAGGCTATTTTTAGAGTTCGTATGTGTGGGGAAACAAGAGATAGGGTTGATTTCGGACCCCTCCACCAAGGGCCACGAAATTCCCCCCCTCTTCCTCCATATATACAGCCCTTAGGGCATCGTTTAGACTTTGGGTTTTGTTTAGATTAAAAGTTCGCCATAGCTGCAACTTCGCGTACTTCGTTTGTGTTCAACGACCAGACAAAGGCGTCACAGAACCCCACCTTGATCAATAAAGCTTTCATCTTATATTCGCAATATCTAGATTGCAATCTTAGTTTCTTGCTTGTTCTTCGTTTGCTCGCAGGAAACAGACCCTCGTGGTCAGGTTGATCGTGCTCCGGCGTGGTCAATAACCTCTCGGAGTTGGTTTAGCGATTGCTAAGGCGCGACGTCCTCGCACGTTCGTAGTCGGATCGTCAAAGTCGACTTCCACCAAAGCGATATCCATCATCTCATCGAAAGACGGGACACCTTTTCCTCTATCAGTCACGGGGACTCGGCAATCTCAAAACCCGTGAGATCAGGACTATTTAAGCTTATAGGTAGGAAGTGGTAAAGTGGCGAGGTTGCAGCAGCGACTAAGCAAGATATGGTGGCTAACATACGCAAATAAGAGCGAGAAGAGAAGCAAAGGAACGGTCGTAAAACTAGCAATGATCAAGAGGTGATCCTAAACTCCTACTTACGTCAAACATAACCCAAAACTGTGTTCACTTCCCGGATTCCGACGAAAAGAGACCATCATGGCTACACACGCGGTTGATGCGTTTTAATTAAGTCAAGTGTCAAGTTCTCTACAATCGGACATTAACAAATTCCCATCTGCCACATAACCGCGGGCACGGCTTTCAAAAGTTTAAACCCTGCAGGGGTGTCCCAACTTAGCCCATCACAAGCTCTCACGGTCAACGAAGGATATTCCTTCTCCCAGGAAGAGCCGATCAGACTCGGAATCCCGGTTTACAAGACATTTCGACAATGGTAAAACAAGACCAGCAAAGCCGCCCGATGTGCCGACAAATCCCGATAGGAGCTGCACATATCTCGTTCTCAGGGCACACCGGATGAACACTACGTACAACTAAAACCAGCCCTCAAGTTTCCCCGAGGTGGCGCTGCAAGTGGCTCTAGTTCGGACCAACACTCGGAGGAGCACTGGCCCGGGGGGGTTTAAAATAAAGATGACCCTTGAGTCTGCAGAACCCAAGGGAAAAAGGCTTAGGTGGCAAATGTTAAAACCAAGGTTGGGCCTTGCTAGAGGAGTTTTATTCAAAGCGAACTGTCAAGGGGGTCCCATAAATCACCCAACCGTGTAAGGAACGCAAAATCAAGGAACATAACACCGGTATGACGGAAACTAGGGCGACAAGAGTGGAACAAAACACCAGGCATAAGGCCGAGCCTTCCACCCTTTACCAAGTATATAGATGCATTAATTAAATAAGAGATATTGTGATATCCCAACATAATCCTATCCATCATGGAGCAATCTTCAACTTCACCTGCAACTAATAACGCTATAAGAGGGGCTGAGCAAAGCGGTAACATAGCCAAGCAACGGTTTGCTAGGAAGGGTGAAAAGGTTAGAGGCTGACATGGCAATATGGGAGGCATGGTAAACAAGTGATAGGTAGCGCAGCATAGCGATAGAACGAAGCAACTAGCAAGCAAAGATAGAAGTGATATCGAGGGTAATGGTCATCTTGCCTGAGATCCCGCAAGGAAGAAGAACGAGTCCATGAAGAAGACAAACGAACGTAGTCGAACGGATCCTCACAACTCCGGAACGAAACCGAAGCTAACGAGAGAAGCAACCCGGAAAGAAGCAAACAACATGGTAAACACACAAGCATAAACATGTCATGAAGCACAAACAAGTATGATGCATGTCCGGTTTAATGAGGCATGGCATGGCAATATGCACAAACAACACTACAAGTTAAGTGGAGCTCAATATGCAACGAGGTGCATATTGACGAAACACCACATCAATTATTTAGTTTCTCTCGTTTAGGCTACCCAACAATATTAAATGTTGTTAAACATGGCAAGAGGTGAATCATAATTAAACTAACAATTTAAGCAAGTTTAAATGAGGCCGAAAACAAGAAACAACAATTCCGGTAAATCCCCATATGTCATTTAGCAATTTAATGCAAACACAATTTGAAACATTTTAAATGTTGTTATCATGATGCAGATGACATAATCAAGGTTTATGCAATTTTTATGAAAATGTTGACAAGAGCATGTTATGAAGCATTTGTCACCGTGGCGGAACAAAACGGTTGCCATGGCAACGAATCTAAAAATGATGCCACAACAACATATCGGTTCCGGTAGCTCACGGAGATACCAGTGCAAAAGGAAGTGGGCATGAGCGAGTCATGAAGGATGGTGGGGTGATCCCGGATACCGGGTGTCCCACATGTCGGTGGCATGGCAAAAGAGGGGCATCACAAGGACAATTCGATCACGGTGCAAAACTCGAGCATCTCATACAACCAAGCATGCATTCGTTCACGGGCGGTCGTCTCGGGGTTATACCTTCGAAGCGTGCATTTTCGGGGCGGATCGAGTTCGATGCAGTGTAGGGGAAGTAGTCGTTCATGGGTCGTCGTGGGAAGTAGTTGTTCACGTGGCGACGGTAGTGGAAGTAGTCGTACACGTTCGTTTCGGAGAGGTACTTGACGAATCCAAGTCTTCGGGGCAGCGGTAGTTGTACACTGGTTGTATAGGGACTTGATGAAACCCAAGGCGACGGTTGTGCTACATGTCATCGGTATTCGAACTTGGCGATCCAGAGAGGGTACTTGGCGAACAACGGTCGTCGTGGTACTTGTGTCTTGTGGAACTTGGCGATCCAGAGAGGCAGCAAAACATAGTCGACCTTGCTGTTTCAGTGTTGTAGTCTTGCCGGTGGTGTACTTGGCGAATTCCACGCTCGGTGGTCGTTGGACTTGGCGTCAGCAGCAACAGGGGCGCGATGCAGGCGACGGCCGCGGGACTTGGCGTGTGGAGGAGGCTGGTTCCGAGCGGGACTGGCCTGTCCTGGCGGGCTGCTCGCCGGCGAGGTTCAGGTGAGGTCGCCGGCCGGTGGAGGTGCAGCAGAGGATGTCGCAGGGCCGGCCTCCTCCTGCTGGCTTTTGGCGACGAGCGGCGTGGGAACGAGGCAGGAGGTCGCACAAGGTGTAGCATAGAGAGGTGGCGAGGGACTTGGCGGTGGGGACGTCCTGAAGCTGCTGCTGGTGGCGCTCGTGGTGGCCGGAGACGGGCACTAGCGAGGCGAGGGAGAGGCCGGGCACGAAAGACGGCGTGGAGGCGCAGCACTAGTCGCGGTCGTGGGAGACGGATCCGGAGCGGGAGGTCATCGACGAGGAACTAGACGGGGCGACACTGCTGCTATTGGTGAGGTGGCGGGGTCGAGGAAAAAGCTCGGGCGCGGGCGCCATGGGAGGAGCACAAGAGAGGAGCTCAGTGCAGGGGCGCGAGGGGAGCTGTTCTCGTGCGTGTGGCGGCGCAGGGAGGGGAACGAGGAAGAGAGCGAGGGATCGAGAGGAGAGGAGGCGAGCGCTAGGGTTGGGTTAGGTAGGCTGCGGCTGGGCCTTGGGCCAACTGTTGGGAGAAGGCTGAGCTGAGGCTGCTCTCCTTCTTCTTTTTCCAAAAAACAGAAAAATGTCAAAGAAGAAAAAGAAGAATGGAAGGTAGAGATAGAATTTGGGCAGGCAGATAATTTTCCCGGACTCACAAAATTGAGCTTGATCCAAGAAATAGAAAGTGAGCATGTGCGAGAAGTTGAATTCAAACTCATTTGAATTTAATTCAAATGGGTTTGAACTAGGACTTGGTTTTTGAAGTGTCCAAAAATGTTGAGATTTTTGGTGGAGCTCCGGAATATGATGAAAGAATATATGGCAAGGTTGGAGACCAAAAATTAAGATAACAAAGGCATTGGGATAATTTGAAAGTGTGTTATGGTGATTTCCAAATTAAAGAAATATTTAATATAGCTCCCTAATATTGGGAGGATATGTTATAAATAGAAGTCATCATGTGAATTCCCTCGATTTAAATAGATCAAAAGATCTATACAATTTATTTAGATGAGTTTTAAAAATTAAATGACATGCTGGCATGATGACATGATGCAATGCAAAAATAAATAGAGCAAGCACAAATAAAAACACATAGAGGTCACAAGAATATGGAAGTCCTCTGGATCGTCGGTCTCGGGGCGTCACAACACTCCACCACTACAAGAGGATCTCGTCCCGAGATCTAGGATGGCACCGGAGAGAAACGGAAAAGGAAGAGAAGAGGTAAAACTAAGTTGCTTCTTCGACAAACGAGTGAAACCACGAACCTTGAGAGGTTGAACAAATTGAAAGAAAGAATACAAAGGAGATGAACGAGATTGCAAACAATCCGTTAGAAAAGAGGAACAAGGAACATTACAAGGACTTGAAGGTTGCAAAGACATGAATCAAGAGTTTAATGGACAAGATAGAATTCGAAACCACTCCGGTTAAAACAAGATGAGAGAGGAAGAATTCGGGCAACACCCCTGTTGAAAATGGAAGGGATAGAATATGAACTTGAGAAGATGGGATGATACTTGATGAAATCAACAACACACTGCCTCCGGAACTATTGAAAGAATGGCACAATGGGTAAGAAGGATTTCAGACAGCAATCCGCTAGAAAAGAGAGGCAAAACTTGATAAGGTGAAAAGAACTTGAAAAAAGGACATGACACTCCGGTTAAATGGATGAGCAAGAAAATAACGTGATCTTGACAAAACGAGGTGATGGGTGAAGAGAGCAACATCACAATGCCTCCGGAACGAAATAATAGAAGCTAGATTGTTGGGATAAAGGGACGGAGAAGAAAATGACAACTTTTGCCACAAATGAACTTGAAAGCATCCTTGCAAAGTAGGATTTAACGGAGTTGTTGGAAAATCAACAACGAAAAGCACAAGCTTGTTGTGGGCTTATGGAAAACATCTCAAAATTATGAGGTGACAACCGGCCACTAACGGAAACAATTGCTTGCTTGAGATCAACGAAGAGATGAAAAACCTCTTTCACCGAGAAGGATATGGAAAAAGCTTGGATCATTGGTAAGCACCACAAATAGCAACATCCCCAATGGAAGGCTTTAGGTGAGATATAACCCAAGATAACTCCAAGGAAGAGATTAATGGATTTAAAATACCTCATTCTTGACAACATGTGAATCGCGATACATGAATGGAAATTGTCAAGAATGATATAACACCACCTGAAAAGATAAGGTAGAAAGAATTGCACTTCAAAATGCAAGAAGAAGAATACTTGAACTCCTCAGAAAAAAACATGTGTTGAGCACCATGTTTATTTTTGAGTATAGCTTGGCGGATCTTAGCTTCGAGAGAAATCTTGAAGTACAATTGAAGAATGAAAAGAATCCTTGATGAACCACCATGTTGAGCCTCCATGAAGAACTCCGGTAATAAAAGGATGATAGAAAGAAAGATAAGTTGCAAATACAAGGTGAAGCCTTGCGATGATTTAGAAGGAGCTTCGCAACGATATAACCGAGAAAACTTGGAACTCCGGAAAAAGAAAAGATGAAACACTAGAAACGAGAATTACTTCATCATGAACAATCTCCGAAAGAAGAGAATTGAATCACCTCGCGGAAATAAGAATAAGATTTATTGTATGCTCATCCTTCATCAAATTAAATTGATGACAAGCAATGGATTTGGCATACTACTTATTCCCGTAGAAAGGATTAAAAGAGATATAGCGCAAGCTTGAGAAGGTATTGATGGAACCACCGGTGGGATTTGGAAACAATGAATGAATTGATATGATAACGAAGGAAGTGAAATCTTGGACGAACCACTGAAATAATTGAAAATGAAAGAAGAAAAGATAAAGAAACACCGGGAAGAATTAGAAAATGAACAAAGATACTTGAGAGAATTTAGATACAAGTGAATGCAGAGATCAAGAGCTGACTAGAGGATACCTTAACGATTCACCGGTAAGATTTGGAGAATGAGAGCTGAAAGTTGGAATGAATAATTATGACATGATGGCCTACGGAGGAAAGAAATGGGAACAACTCATGAAATGCTCCGGATGGGTAAAAGAATTCTCACAATCGAAAAGAATTATGAGAGGATGGTATAAAGCTTGAACTACGCATCTGTGGAAAAGCGGGTAAGGATTTAAGAGGAACTCTTCTTCGGTCTTGAAAATTCGAGAATGACGACGAGAAACACCACCATGAATTGTTGAGACACTCCGGAAGGATTAAAAGAAAAAAATTGAGCCAAACATGAAAAAGAATTTGAAAACGACCTTGGAGAAGGCATGTGACTGATGAAAATTCATTCTTACATCAAACTTCGAAAAGAATTTGGGATAGCTCCGGGAAAATTAGAAGAGTCAGGTAAGATCCTGGGAAAAGACCTGTGGGTTAGGGCCCACTCGAAAGAAACATCGTTGAAGGATTGCTTGAAATAGAGATTGCACCGGTAGAATTAAGTGACTTGAATGAGATAATAATCTCCAAATAGCTTGAACGGATCTTGAATGAAAAGACGAGCCTTGGATAAGAAATTCACATGGGAAGATATGTGAAACAAAAGGAAGAGATATGATCAACACCGAAACTTGAAATTAATCCACCGGAGAAGAAAAGAGACGAAGAATAATAAACTTGAAGCTCCGTTAGTATCTTCCTGAGAATCACCCGGATCAGAACATTGATTGAAAAGGGTGAAGTGACTTCACATGAATAAATGGATACATGATTAAAATATATGAGTCCTTGAAGAAGAAAAGGGTGGGAGGGCGGGAAAACAAAGGCAACTTGGGGCAGATGGAATGGATACCGTTGAGAAAAACTTAGAATTGATCTTGCGGATGTTGAAATGATCTGATCCACTTGAAAAGAAGCACACCGGTCGGAAAGAATTCACATGACAATCTCGATGATCAAGAAGGATTAGTATTCACATAGCAATATGAGAACACCGTTTATGAAAGGTATGGATTCAACATTTGACTCGAAGCAACTCGAATACCACAAATAAAACAAAACAAAGGATTTGGCTTGCAGAATAAGACGGAACAAACATATGATAGAGATTTCGTCCGAAGTTTTTGTGGTGGGGCCCACACGGGCTCAATCGTACAACACCATCATGTACAAGGCAGTGCACATGACATACGAAGTGTCCGCGAACCAGCATAGCCAAGGGTTCTTTAAGACACAACGAGACCACTGTAAAAACGACCATGGATAGGCGGACCACTAGACGTCGAACCCCAATCTCATATCATGCATCTGTTGAAAAAAAACTAGAGCTACTTGAATTCCCACCTATAAAACTCCCGAAACTTTCTGGTTATGCAATCTGGTGTTGGGGATACAGGGGAAGCAATATATATCTCACCCAAAACTAACAATCCCTACATCCAAGTTGTATCCATCCGTCAACACATAACCAAGAAACCTTCGGAAATCGTGTACCTCAACCTTCGAAAAGCATCCGTTATACGAGTTATGGCAATACTCCCGAACTCCCGCCCCAGTACTGGGTGGCGTCAAGGTTATCTCACCAACAACTGCATAAAAGAGATTTTCCATGTCGGCAAAACTCAGGTATTCTAGAACTGCAACGATAGAATTATGACGACAACACCTCGGAGCTCAACTCCCCGGGACACTGCCACAACCCCTAAATGTCAGGAAGCACCAAGAACAATGTTCTCATCATAAGAATATCGGAACGATCCCAAGATACCCGTGTGATCCTAATTTTTTAGTGAAATTTGAGGAGAGGAAAGTCAAAACATCTACGTTAGGAGACCTCACCAGAGCGACGAAGGGACTGAGGAGTAAAAAGAATCCTACTCTCCAATATATATAATCCTAAGACTCAAAACACTTTTGTTCTAAACTCAACAACGCCAGCGATTCGATCAAGCAGGGGGGCTCCTAAGTCGGGGATGGCTCTGATTACCAACTTGTAACACCCACAATGCAGCTATATCTCCCACGTGTTGAAGCACGACTTAGAGGCATAACCGCATTGTGGTTTTGTCGCAAGAAGGGTCATCTTCACACAATCCCATGTAATGAACAAGAATGGGATAAAGAGTTGGCTTACAATCGCCACTTCACACAATGAACAAATAAATCATACATCATTCAGAGTACACACATAGTCTGACTACGGACGAAGCCAAAAGAAAAGAAGATAACCCAACTGCTAGATCCCCTATCGTCCCAACTAGGCTCCACTATTGATCAACATAAAATGAAACATAGCAACGACCAAGGTCTTCGTTGAGCTCCCAACTGAGCTCGGTTGCATCACCTGCACTGGTATCATCGGCACCTACAACTGTTGTGATAGTATCTGGTGAGTCACGAGGACTCAACAATCTCAAAACCCACGAGATCAAGACTATTTAAGCTTATGGGTAGGAAGTGGTAAAGTGGTGAGGTTGCAGCAGCGACTAAGCAAGATATGGTGGCTAACATACGCAAATAAGAGCGAGAAGAGAAGCAAAGGAACGGTCGTGAAACTAGCAATGATCAAGAGGTGATCCTAAACTCCTACTTACGTCAAACATAACCCAAAACCGTGTTCACTTCCTGGACTCCGCCGAAAAGAGACCATCACAGCTACACACGCGGTTAATGCATTTTAATTAAGTCAAGTGTCAAGTTCTCTACAACCAGACATTAACAAATTCCCATCTGCCACATAACCACGGGCACGACTTTCAAAAGTTTAAACCCTGCAGGGGTGTCCCAACTTAGCCCATCACAAGCTCTCACGATCAACGAAGGATATTCCTTCTCCCAGGAAGACCCGATCAGACTCGGAATCCCGGTTTACAAGACATATCAACAATGGTAAAACAAGACCAGCAAAGCCACCCGATGTGCCGACAAATCCCGATAGGAGCTGCACATATCTCGTTCTCAGGGCACACCGGATGAACACTACGTACAACTAAAACCAGCCCTCAAGTTTCCTCGAGGTGGCGCTGCAAGTGGCTCTAGTTCGGACCAACACTCGGAGGAGCACTGGCCCGGGGGGGGGGGGGTTAAAATAAAGATGACCCTTGAGTCTGCAGAACCCAAGCGAAAAAGGCTTAGGTGGCAAATGTTAAAACCAAGGTTGGGCCTTGCTGGAGGAGTTTTATTCAAAGCGAACTGTCAAGGGGGTCCCATAAATCACCCAACCATGTAAGGAACGCAAAATCAAGGAACATAACATCGGTATGACAGAAACTAGGGCGGCAAGAGTGGAACAAAACACCAGGCATAAGGCTGAGCCTTCCACCCTTTACCAAGTATATAGATGCATTAATTAAATAAGAGATATTGTGATATCCCAACATAATCCTATCCATCATGGAGAAATCTTCAACTTCACCTGCAACTAATAACGCTATAAGAGGGGCTGAGCAAAGCGGTAACATAGCCAAGCAACGGTTTGCTAGGAAGGGTGAAAAGGTTAGAGGCTGACATGGCAATATGGGAGGCATGGTAAACAAGTGATAGGTAGCGCAGCATAGCGATAGAACGAAGCAACTAGCAAGCAAAGATAGAAGTGATATCGAGGGTAATGGTCATCTTGCCTGAGATCCCGCAAGGAAGAAGAACGAGTCCATGAAGAAGACAAACGAACGTAGTCGAACGAATCCTCACAACCCCGGAACAAAACCGAAGCTAACGAGAGAAGCAAATCGGAAAGAAGCAAACAACATGGTAAACACATAAGCATAAACATGTCATGATGCACAAACAAGTATGATGCATGTCCGATTTAATGAGGCATGGCATGGCAATATGCACAAACAACACTACAAGTTAAGTGGAGCTCAATATGCAACGAGTTGCATATTGACGAAACACCACATCAATTATTTAGTTCTCTCTCGTTTAGGCTACCCAATAATATTAAATGTTGTTAAACATGGCAAGAGGTGAAGCATAATTAAACTAACAATTTAAGCAAGTTTAAATGAGGCCGAAAACAAGAAACAACAATTCCGGTAAATCCCCATATGTCATTTAGCAATTTAATGCAAACACAATTTTGAAACATTTTAAATGTTGTTATCATGATGCGGATTACATAATCAAGGTTTATGCAATTTTTATGAAAATGTTGACAAGAGCATGTTATGAAGCATTTGTCACCGTGGCGGAACAAAACGGTTGCCACGGCAACGAATCTGAAAATGATGCCACGACAACATATCGGTTCCGGTAGCTCACGGAGATACCGGTGCAAAAGGAAGTGGGCGTGAGCGAGTCATGAAGGATGGTGGGGTGATCCCGGATTCCGGGTGTCCCACATGTCGGTGGCATGGCAAAAGAGGGGCATCGCAAGGACAATTCGATCACGGTGCAAAACTCGAGCATCTCATACAACCAAGCATGCATTCGTTCACGGGTGGTCGTCTCGGGGTTATACCTTCGAAGCGTGCATTTTCGGGGCGGATCGAGTTCGATGCGGTGTAGGGGAAGTAGTCGTTCACGGGTCGTCGTGGGAAGTAGTTGTTCACGTGGCGACGGTAGTGGAAGTAGTCGTACACGTTCGTTTCGGAGAGGTACTTGACGAATCCAAGTCTTCGGGGCGACGATAGTTGTACACTGGTCGTATAGGGACTTGATGAAACCCAAGGCGACGGTTGTGGTACATGTCATCGGTATTCGAACTTGGCGATCCAGAGAGGGTACTTGGCGAACAACGGTCGTCGTGGTACTTGTGTCTTGTGGAACTTGGCGATCCAGAGAGGCAGCAAAACATAGTCGACCTTGCTGTTTCAGTGTTGTAGTCTTGCCGGTGGTGTACTTGGCGAATTCCACGCTCGGTGGTCGTTGGACTTGGCGTCAACAGCAACAGGGGCGCGATGCAGGGGCGACGGCCGCGGGACTTGGCGTGTGGAGGAGGCTGGTTCCGAGCGGGACGAGCCTGTCCTGGCGGGCTGCTCGCCGGCGAGGTTCAGGTGAGGTCGCCGGCCGGTGGAGGTGCAGCAGAGGATGTCGCGGGGCCGGGCTCCTCCTGCTGGCTTTTGGCGACGAGCGGCGTGGGAACGAGGCAATAGGTCGCACAAGGTGTAGCACAGAGAGGCGGCGAGGGACTTGGCGGCGGGGACGTCCTGAAGCTGCTGGTGGTGGCGCTCGTGGTGACCGGAGACGGGCACTAGCGAGGCGAGGGAGAGGCCGGACGCGGAAGACGGCGTGGAGGCGCAGCACTAGTCGCGGTCGTGGGAGACGGATCCGGAACGGGAGGTCATCGACGAGGAACTGGACGGGGCGACGCTGCTGCTATTGGTAAGGTGGCAGGGTCGAGGAAAAAGCTCGGGCGCGGGCGCCATGGGAGGAGCACAAGAGAGGAGCTCAGTGCAGGGGCGCGAGGGAAGCTGTTCTCGTGCGTGTGGCGGCGCAGGGAGGGGAACGAGGAAGAGAGCGAGGGATCGAGAGGAGAGGAGGCGAGCGCTAGGGTTGGATTAGGTAGGCTGCAGCTGGGCCTTGGGCCAACTGTTGGGAGAAGGCCGAGCTGAGGCTGCTCTCCTTCTTCTTCTTTTTCCAAAAAACAGAAAAATGTCAAAGAAGAAAAAGAAGAACGGATGGTAGAGATAGAATTTGGGCAGGCAGATAATTTTCCCAGACTCACAAAATTGAGCTTGATCCAAGAAAAATAGAAAGTGAGCATGGGCGAGAAGTTGAATTCAAACTCATTTGAATTTAATTCAAATGGGTTTGAACTAGGACTTGGTTTTTGAAGTGTCCAAAAATGTTGAGATTTTTGGTGGAGCTCCGGAATATGATGAAAGAATATATGGCAAGGTTGGAGACCAAGAATTAAGATAACAAATGCATTGGGATAATTTGAAAGTGTGTTATGGTGATTTCCAAATTAAAGAAATATTTAATATAGCTCCCTAATATTGGGAGGATATGTTATAAAGAGAAGTCATCATGTGAATTCCCTCCATTTAAATAGATCAAAAGATCTATGCAATTTATTTAGATGAGTTTTAAAAATTAAATGACATGCTGGCATGATGACATGATGCGATGCAAAAATAAATAAAGCAAGCACAAATAAAAACACACGGAGGTCACAAGAATATGGAAGTCTTCTGGATCGTCGGTCTCGAGGCGTCACAAGGTGTTCTTGGATGCTCCGGCGAAATTGCTCCTACAACCGTTGATGATCTTGAGTGGCTGAAACAGAAGAGCAACGGGTTTGATGTTGGTGCAAGCCGGAACAACCTCAGGATTTCAGAGGACAAAAACTGTTTCCATTCCCTTGTCAAGAAGAGAGACACCAACGACAAAGTCACGATGAATAGCCGTGAGGGCATGTACAATGGTTGATAAGATAGTTTTATCTTAAGTTTTGCATGTAAATTAGAGATGACAAGAAAAGATGTCTACAATGGGTCATCTTTTAGTCTTATCTTCAATAATTAGTTGTTCCTAAAAACATGGTGAGACAAATTATGCTAAGAGATCATCTCTTGTCTTCTCTTAAATAAGAGAAGACAAACCTTATCTTAGGCTTTCTCTCTCCTCCACCTCATCATTTATCCTATATGGCACTCTTAAGATAGAACCATTGTACATGCCCTGAGTCCACCCTCGCGATCTGCTGGTCGCCCCAGGCTGCTCTGGCACCGCCGCTCAAGTTCAGGTGGGGGCTTGCGATGTGATTTGTCTTGTTGTCTCTGTATCGTATAGAGCAAAGGAAATTAGCTCGTCCTTGAATTTTGATTTTTCGCTTTGTCTTTCCTCTGACTAGGCATCAGCTTCTCTGAATGTACTGGTCGGATGGATGTAATAAGTTTGAATCTTTTAGCTGGGGCTGTAAATCTGACTCTGGTTTCGTTTCTGTTAATGGAGCCTGGGAGATGCCTTCCTGTTCATTAAAAAAAAATTAGACATGCGGGAGGAGAATTGGTGCAACCGTCGGATGGAAAATGGGGCAACGGGAGCACGGATGGGAGCACATTGAGGGGAGCAGGCAAGCCCCATCCATTGGAGATGCTCGGATTGCGGCGACCGCGGAACGGCACGCACTACGTTTCCCACCTGCGCGGCGCAACCTCCGGCGGATCCGGCCCTTCCCCTTCTCTCCGACCCACCCCCGCTGCAAAACCGTCGGTGGCGTCGTCCTTCCACCGCGCCGCCACTCCACTACCCCTCCGCCGCCGCCCTCGTCCTCCTTTCCGTCACACACCACAAGCGTTCAAAGAGCGGGGAGCGAGCGAGCGAGTGCCCGCACACGCGTCACTTCTCCGATCTGGTCCGGCTGTTCCGCCATAGAGCAAGCCCGGGATCCCGCCTTTGTTCTAGCTGCCGCTGCGTGCTGCCAATTCCGAAGGTCAACTCACAGGACTGAAGAGGCGGCTCCTTCCTTCTCGGTTCTCGATTCATCAGGCTCCCGACACGCGCCCGTGCCACAATGTCAGAGGACAAGGGCCGCAGTCGCAGCGGTGCACGGGTGAAAGTCCGGGAGGCGGTCTGCAACGCCGTCGCCGGCGGTTCGGCTGGTAAGTATTCCCACTCCTTGTCTCGGTCTTATTGCCTTGGTGCTGGTTTGATGATCCTTTTTGTTTTGTACTTTTGTGGGGTTGATGGTCGCGCAGGGGCCATCTCGGCGACGGTGCTGTGCCCGCTGGACGTGCTCAAGACGCGTCTGCAGGTGTACGGTCTCCCTTCAAACCTTTCCCCTGGCACTGCGCCGCCTGGTAATTTTGCTCGCCTGACGAGGATGACTGTTCAGTGTTGCGAAGATATTGTTTGCTATTTGGAAGTCTCACAAAAAATCATTTTGTTGGTACCGAGGCAACATCTCACATAATTAGTCTGGTCATAGTGGGAGTATCATATATTAATATCATAGTATATCATGCATATGATACTAGTGTATGATACTACATTCGTAGTGCATAGTATCATGGGTTAGTACTACCTCCGTCTAGGTGTACAAGTCATCTTAGGTTGTGCATCATGACCAAGGCGAAGGGAAAAACAAAAAACTTAATGGCTATTTGCTAATTAATACCATTGCATGCAGTGAACTGACCACTGCATGTCGTGTTTGGTAGTCTCAAGTCACTAAAAGCATATCCGCCCCACATCTCTTATTGGTTGATTCATTTATTTATGTCAAGAAACGAGATGGAAGTTAATGCACCGCGCCTAAGTGTTTTGGGATTCTTTGGTTTTTGTAAGGTGGCTTATACACCTAGACGACGGGAGTATCATAGATGGCATCATTAATTGTCATGCATGACACATAGTAGCACATCATTTATTATGATACGATAGCATAATATGATACTCAATCATCTCTTTCTTCATTTAATTCAATGCCACCTCATCAAAATTGCTTAGTTGTCATGCATGATACTACCTATGACTATGATACTCCCATTACGGGCAGCCTTAGGAGAAATTAGAAATATAATCACTTTTTTTCCCGACGAAAAGCGTTTTTATTAGCTCAGAATGTACGGTCATCAGACTGGCCCAAAAATGCAAATATCCAGGCTTCCGATAAGCCCGCGATCGCTTTTTGGCCTAGATGCTTATTACGTAGCAGTGTGTGCCAAACACCTTCCAGTAAGTAACTTGAACAACCATTTACTAACTAAGGCATCATTATTGACTTGAAGGCCAAAACCTTCGTCGTCTTTCGACCGACAAACCACACTCCATTTGGTCAGCAGACCTTTTCTTTTCACTGTCTCCTTGCCAATGGAATTTGAATCTAGAATAATCCAGCTGGTCTTTTGGTTGACAAACCACACTCCATTTGGTTAGCCTGTACTTTTTCTTTTCATTGTCTCCTTGCCAAAAGAATCTGAAATAATCCTGCCTTTGCAAGACCCCTTTTGGAAGTTGAAAAAAGAGAGTATGTAGAGAGTTGTTCGTGAGAACAAAATGATCGAAACCAGCAGTCCTCTAACAACGAGCAACTTGCCTATTCAAGTTGACTATCCTTCACATCTTCACCAGGCAATGTTCAAAAAGCGTAAGGTGTAAGTGAAGCAAGAGGCTGTCGCTTAGAGAAATGGGCGCATAAGCATTTTTTGGGTAGAGCAGGATTTTGCCAGTCTCATCGCAGGGAAGGAAGATGAGTTGTGGCGAGAGAGAAGGAGCTCGAGATCCATGGTGAGGGAATGAGAGGAGTTCATGTTGAGGGAGAAGACGTCTCTCAGATGGCAGATCTGGGCTCTGGTCTATATGAAAGCCCACTAGAAAAAACCCTCTCCATGTCATCCAAACGGCCTATCTTTCTCCATGCCATAAAGACCATCCATCATAAATAGAAAAGGGTCATACTGAAGCCAACAACACTTAATATTCACTCCTATTAGTGATGGTCACCTCCCAGTTTCACTCCTCGCCTCCTCTAATGCTTCTCCTTTGCCAGTGTTTCTTGTCCCTTTAGGTCTCTGTAGATCCTTGATTCCTCGCCGAAGAAGACTATTCCCATCCATAGTTGTTGATTCCTCGTCGGAGAAGACCAATTTCTCACCGAAGATCAATTTCTCACTGTATTTTCTCATCAGCCGCTTAAAGTTTCGCTTAGGCCAAAGCGAGGCATTTTCCGTCTCAGCGGAGTTAATTGCTCAGCCACCACATTTGTGGGTAGGGTAACAGCTAACCACCGGTTTTGTAAAAAATCACTAAGAACCACCACTTCAGAGGCCGGTGAGTAGTAAAAAACACTGATTCACATATTAGCTGCGTCTAATAGTAACTGATCAATTGGGCCCACCTATCAAGCTTGCGTGACATGTCCATATGCACAGTGCGTTGAGGTGGCCAGGGGTCCCACCTGTTAGCCTCCCACCTCTTTTTCCCTTTCTTTCTGCCATCTCTCTTTATCTGTCATTGAATCATCCTAAGTGTCGCTCCATTTTGCTCTGATGACCATGCCGCTGTCCTCTCGCCCACCCTTACCCCACACTCGTAGCCTCCTTCGTCTGGCTTCCCTTTGGCAGAGACATAGTTGAAGGGACGTCTCTCTGCGGTCTGGCAAGGACGTGCAACCGAGGAGCGTGATCAAGGGGACGACTCAAAGATTTGTGCGATGGCAACATGTAGGAGTCCAGGTGGCTCGCTCATGCGGCGACAGAGGACGAAAGTCCAAGTGGCTGAAGACTGTTGACATCACGGAGATCCTCGACCCGCTGCTTCGCCAGACATGAGGAAGACGATGCTGGTGCCCTCGCCAGGGTGTTTCGGAGGATGCGGAGTGGTGCTGTTGACCCGGACAAGATGACTGGATAGTTGCATGGAGCGGAATAGCAGCAGTGTTGCTCCAGTGCTATGGCTGGCAACAGTGGCGATGTGTGGTTGGTCGAGGGCTTATGGCCTGAAATTAATGCGTGCATCATGAGCAGGGACCGGAGGAACCTAGGCATAGAAGGAATTGGATAGCGGGGCTTCACGCCTTCACCGATGACGAAATCGTTGTGTCTGAGCCATTAGTCACCAGCTTAATGAACACTTGGTCTGGTGCGGTCAAGCTGCACTTGCCCATGCTCCTAGCGAACCGCGGCGCAGTGAAGACAATGACTAGGACCAACACGACGGCGGACATTAAGAGGGCATTAAGAGGGCTTCTTCTCCCAGCCGGTGACAACCTCTCATGAGTGGGCTCTCGTAGGTTGTCGCACAACTTGGGAATGAGTGCTACAAGCCCGTGGGCTGGAGGAGTGATGGCACACAACGCGTGGTTGTCGATAGTGAACTTGAGTCCTGTAGAATCAGGGGAGAGAGGGGTGGCGGCTGGGATAGAAAGATGGCCTGGTATTGTATTCTATTGGAGTTAGGGTTTCCTGTACAAGGGGGCAGCACATATATAGGCTGCAGGGTTACATGGGCCACATGGGCCACATGGGCCATAAGCGCGCGCACACACACACACACACTGAAATACAGATAAGACACAGCCCAACACTCCCCCTCAAGAGGGATGATAGATATCTATCATGCCCATCTTGTCACAAGCAAGATTGTTCTCCCTGGTTCCCAAACCTTTTGTCAAACAATCGGCGACTTGTTGTCCAGAGCTCACATGAGTTATCTTGATGATTCCTGCATCCAGTTTCTCTTTGATAAAGAATCTGTCTATCTCCACATGTTTTGTTCTGTCATGTTGCACTGGATTATTAGCAATGCTGATTGCAGATTTGTTGTCACACCACACATTAAGAGGATCTTGTCTGAGCACTTTCAGCTCAAGCAGAAGGCCTCTTACCCATAACATCTCACTCAGCCCTTGAGACATTGCCCTATACTCAGCTTCTGCAGTTGATTTTGACACCACCGGTTGTTTTTTGCTTCTCCATGATACCAAATTTCCACCAACAAACACACAATAGCCAGAGGTTGATCGTCTATCATCAAGACAGCTAGCCCAATCAGCATCGCTATAACCGTCAACATTCAAATGGCCATTACTCTTGAACCAGAGTCCCATACCAGGGCTGCCCTTTAGATACCTCATGATTCTATAGACTGCATCAAGGTGTCCACTTCTGGGGTCATGCATATATCTACTTACTACACTTACTGCATATGTAATATCTGGTCTAGTGTGACACAAGTACAGAAGTTTGCCAACCAATTGTTGATATTTTGCTTTGTTAACTTGTTCACCCATCTGTGCTGTCAATTTGTGATTTTGTTCAATGGGAGTTGGGGCTGCTCTACATCCAAGCATTCCCATATCACTTAGGAGCTCTAAGGTATACTTCCGCTGAGACAGGGCTATTCCCCTCTTTGATCTTGCAACTTCGATACCCAGGAAATATTTTAGCTGACCAAGATCCTTAACTTCAAATGCTTTGCCTAGGCATTTCTTTAGTCTTCCAATCTCCTCTTCATTGTCTCCCGTTATTATGATGTCATCCACATATACTGCAAGAATAGTAATCTGTTGCTTGGAATGTTTATAGAAAACAGTGTGATCTCCATTGCATTGTTTATACTCCATACTGCAAACTGCTTGCCTGAACCGGTCAAACCAAGCCCTTGGCGATTGCTTCAAACCATAGAGAGATTTTCTCAATCTACAAACCTTCCCAACAGTCCCAGGTGTAGAAAGTCCAGGAGGAATTTCCATGTAGACTTCCTCTTGTAGATCTCCATGTAAAAAGGCATTTTTTACATCAAGTTGGTGTAGTGGCCATCCAAAGTTAGCTGCACATGAGATTAGAATCCTCACTGTATTCATCTTTGCAACTGGGGTGAATGTTTCGTCATAGTCAATACCATACGTTTGGCTGTACCCTCTGGCTACCAGTCTTGCCTTGTAACGCTCAACCTTACCCTCAGGATTCTGCTTCACTGTGAAGATCCACTTACAACTGACTGCCTTCTTCCCATATGGAAGATTTGCTAGCTCCCATGTTTTGTTCTTTCTCAGGGCCTCCAACTCTTCCCTCATGGCTTCACACCACTTTGGATCTTGTCTTGCTTCTTTCCAGTCTTTAGGAACAATCACGGCTTGAAGTGATGCGACAAATGCTCTAAATGAAGGTGATAGGGCTTCATAGGTGACATAATTACTGATGTCATGCTCAAGATTGCCCTTGCTCAAAGTTTTCCTTGCTACTTCCTTCTTGAGAGCAATTGGCAGGTTAGGTGATGCTTCTTCAGTACTTGAATTTTCATATGACTCCACTTCAGATGAGCTTCCTGTCGCTTGAGTTTCTTTTGACTGCTCCTCCTGTTCCATAGTTTCTTTTGACTGCTCCTCATGCACTTGTTCCTCCACACCTCTCTTCCTTCTTGTATACACCTGAGGATTCCTTTCCTCATTTGGTCTCTGCCACCTCTGCTGTTCAGCCCCATCAACTACAACTGGAATGAAGGATCCCATTATTTTCGGGGTTGGTATTGGCTGCTCCTTGTCGCCATTGGTGCTGCACTCACCACTCAAGTTGCACTCCCCCTCTTGACCACCCTGCATAGATTGTGAGCGGTCAAGTTCTTCGAATAAAGTGCTGAGATCTGTCTTCTCACCATAGAAAGGCTCAGATTCTCGAAAGGTGACATCCATACTTAGAAATGTGCGCCTTTCAGCAGGACTCCAACGCTTATAGCCTCGCTGCCCTGCAGGATATCCAACAAATATGCATTTTACAGCTCGTGGATCCAGCTTTCTCACTGCTGGTCTGTGATCTCTAACGAAGCAGGTGCACCCAAATAACTTCGGAGGAACTGAGAATTTGTTCTCCCCAAATAGCATCTCACATGGGGACTTCATACCAAGCATTTTTGAAGGCATCCGGTTGATCAGGAACGTTGCAGTCATGACAGCTTCACTCCACAAGAATTTTGGCACATTCATGGTGAACATAAGTGATCGAGCCACTTCTAAAATGTGTCGGTTTTTCCTTTCTGCAACACCATTCTGAGCAGGGGTATCTGGACATGATGTTTGGTGCATTATGCCATGTGCTGACAGGAAACCTCCAAATTGCTTGTTTACATATTCAGTTCCATTGTCAGATCTGATCACCTGCACCTGCACATTGAATTGGTTTCGCACATAGGCATAAAACTCCTGAAAACATTGGAATACCTCATCTTTATGTCGCATGAGGTACACCCAAGTCATGCGAGTGTGGCAGTCTATAAATGTCACAAAATATTTCATTCCACTAACGGAAACAACAAGACATGTCCACACATCAGAGTGAATCAGCATAAACGGGGATATACTCCTTAGCCCCTTACTCAAATATGAGATTCTTGTGTGCTTTGCATATTCACATGCATCACACACAAGCTTACTCTTGTCTACTCCACGCATTACATCAGGAAACATCTTACTCATCTTATCAAAAGCCATATGCCCCATGCGACAGTGATGGATCATCGCCATTGTCTCACTTACTCCAACTAGTACAGCCAAAACAGGACTAGCACCAGACCTAGACACATCACGATCCATATACCACAATCCACTACGCCTGGTTCCTGTCCCAAGTTTCCTTCCAGTCATCCTCTCCTGAATCAAACATATTTTCTTATCAAGAGTTATTCGGCAATCTATCTGATCAATCAAAGCACTTAGAGAAAGCAAGTTCACAGGAAAAGCTGGAACATGTAATACATCAGATAATTTAATAGTGGGTGTACATTGAACTGATCCAACTCCTTTAATCGGTTGTGAGGTGCCATCAGCAGTTTGTATTGTTTCACAATGTGTAATTGGGTACTGAGTATATGATTCAAACTCAGTTAGGTACCCGCAACATGCTTGGATGCTCCAGAATCTAATATCCAATCTGGAAGGAAATCATGTGTGGATATAGATGCATTTGCAAAGTTACCTTCCCCTGTGTAGACAAAGTGGGCAAAGTTCCCGAAGGTGTTGTCCTCCTGGCTTCTACTCTTCGACTCCCCTTGAGAGGTTGTTGACGTCCCTTCTTCTTGCGTTGCCAAGTTAGCCAAGTTTGCTTTGAAGCCACTGGAATAATTCGAACCCCTCGAGTTACCTCTGCCTCTAACTCCCCGGTATCCACCTCGGCTGTAACCTCTTCCCCTACCACGTATTTCTCTGCGTTGTGCTGTGCAATTGATGCTTATGTGACCTTTCTCTCCACAGTTGAAGCACTCTCTTGTCTCCTTCCATTCAGACACAGTAAATGCTGAGCGAGATGCATTCGCTTCTCCAGTCCTGGTCAACTTCAACCTGACCTCCTCCTGTGCCATTGCTGCAACTGCCTCCTCAAGCGAGGGGAGCTTTGGCTGATGAAACAACCCAGCACGCCTTCCTTCAAATTCTGAGCTAAGTCCCTTCAAGAATTTCATCACTCTCCTACGCTCTACCCACTTCTTAGTAGCAACTATACATTCTGAATGTGGTAACTCCAGTGGATCATAGTGGTCTAAGTCAGCCCACAAATGCTGCAATTCTGCTACATACTCCATCACCGACTTATCCCCTTGTTTTAGCTCATTTACTCTATCCTCAATCTGCGCCATAAGCATTATGTTCCCTTTCCCGGAGTACAATGTTTCCAGGGTTTTCCATACCTCTGCTGCATGGGGAAGAGTCTCCACGGCTGCTGCAATGGATGGGGTCAAGGAGTTCAGCAGCCATGCCACCACCAGAGAGTCAATGACACTCCACTTCTTCCACTCTTCACTTGCCCTGTTCGCCGGTTCATCTACTTCCCCTCTGACATAGCCTTCCAGCCCCTTTGTCCTCAATATTAGCAATGCCCTTCTGGACCAGCTTAGGTAGTTTGTGACCCCTTCCATCTTGATTTCATTTGGCATCAGTTCTATTTTCTGTATCACCTCAGGCTGAGGAACAAGCGCACCTGGGGAAGCCACACCCTCTGCCTTGACAGTGATGAGCTCAGCTAGCTTCTCCAACGCCTTTACCAACCCCTGGTTGTCCCCCATCTTTCCAATCTTGAATCACACCACTAGCAACCTCCAGCAACCACTGCTCCCCACTTTCACCTCTCTACTACCTCCTCCCCTCAGATCTGGGATTCCACCTCTCCTTCCACACAAGCCTTCTCCTCTCAGACAATTGCCAGCAAGCACAACCAGCCAACCACCATCACCACTGCTGGGATTGGGAACCCAAGCTTTGACACCATGTAGAATCAGGGGAGAGAGGGGTGGCGGCTGGGATAGAAAGATGGCCTGGTATTGTATTCTATTGGAGTTAGGGTTTCCTGTACAAGGGGGCAGCACATATATAGGCTGCAGGGTTACATGGGCCACATGGGCCATAAGCGCACACACACACACACACTGAAATACAGATAAGACACAGCCCAACAAGTCCTCAACCACACCTTGCGCCCTCTCGACAACGCCTTGCTGACCATGACCCCCTTGTCCTCCATCAACACAAAAGGAGTTGCGTGGGCAGGAAAAAGGGGATGCACATGCGGGGGAAATGGAGTTGGGGAGAGACCGTGGTTAGTGGAGGCGGCGGAGGGCTTTCTCATGGCGGAAGTCTCGTCGTCGCTCCATGGCTCGGGCATTTGGCTTCGCGGTGGTGGCTTCTACTCCCTGGTGGTGTCCCCTCGGCGCGTGTGTCCCCTCCGGCTGCACAGACCGAGCTCCATCGCGGCATGGCATGGATGATTTGGGAGAGGGAGAGAGAGGAGAAAAAGGGGAAAGGTGGGTAAAAGTGTACACATAAGCATGCGTGTCAGTCGACGGGTGGGTCCTGCCAATCAGTTTTGCTGTTTGTCCGAGCTAATCCATGAATCAGTGTTATTTGTTACTCATCGGCCTCTGAAGTGGTTGTTTTTATTGAATTTTGTCAGAATTGGTGGTTACCTGTTACCCTAGCCATAGTGTGGTGGTTCTGAGCAATTAACTCTCGCTCAACACTATTAACTCTCGCTCAGCACTTGAGCGCTTTAGCGTCGCTTAAAAACGCTTTCTTGAACCATGCCACTAGGTGCAACCGCCCAAGGGTACTGCAACAAAGAAAAAGTGAGATCGAAGGTGCATGGTTTTGTCCAATTTAGATAGTTGTGCAATATAACATTTTACGAACTTTGTTTTCTTTTAGTTTTGGAGATACAAGCGATGATAATCGCCAAAAGAACACTAAGACTTTGCTGGAACTTATTTCGAACATAGCTCAACAACGTGCACAATAGCATATCGACATCGCGCCCCACTGCTTGCTAGTGCAGCTCCAACCAACTGGTCTAATGAGATGTTGTGTTCGGTAGAGGGAAATGGTTAACCTTCTATGATTACAAGCATAGATGATTAGCATAGATTGGCAGCGTACACACCGTGGTCCCAACTTTGACTCACCTCTGCTACCCTCATGGTTGCCCTTCTCCATTTTATATAATATGCACTCTACTCATGGATCTTCTCCAAGCATCACTGGCTTCTGGAAGAAGCCACCCTGAACGCGTCAGCTCCTAGAAGCCAGCTTCATGGAGCCCGTCCCCGACGAGTGTATTTTCTTTGGAGCAGCGGAAGCCCAACTCCTAAAAGAGTGGAAGAAGAAGTTGATCCAATTTATGCGAGAATGCCATTCCAAAGTGGTGCATGCGTGCCGTTTCGATCCGAAGAAGCCCTCCCGAGCGATACAGAGCGACCGCACACACGCAGTCATACCCCGCGCCTCTCCTCTCCTTTCTGGCACTAACCCTAGCAGTCGCCAACCCCGTCGCCACCCCATCGCTAGTCGGCTGGCCGCCGCGCCGCTGGCAGTCTTTCGTTGCTGCCCCTCGCATCTCCGTTGCTTCCACCTCATCGGCAACGGGACGCCTCAACCCCACGACGCCGACACCATGACGCTTCAACCTCAACATCTCTGGCAGCAGGACGCCACACCCCTAGCAGCTCCAGCACCCCGACACCATGCGCTGAAGCCATCCTTGCCCTTAACCCTAGCTCAAGGTGAGCTGCCCCTTCCCCTACCTCTCTGTTTTTTGCTGATGGAGAGGAGCTGCTCTCTGCTGCTGAATGGATCGCTGCTCCCATCGGAAGCTGGCGCTGGCTGGATTCTCGAGAAGTTGGCTATTTCGGGAAGCTGGAGAGGATCCAAATGGGGCCTACATCATGTGATTTGGGAGTAAGGTGCTCTCTAATGCCGTTTGATTAAGATCAAGTGAGGTACCGGAAAACCTGGTGGAAAACCTATTACTAGATGTTTCGTACTTGCAGATAATGTGTGTATTTTTGTATTTTATGAGAGAATAACTGTACAGAAGGGCAGAAAAGGAAAACAAAAAACTAATACAAGGCCTAAGCCCTCTACTGCTGTAGAAAAAGTTAGATGAAAGCTTCAATGGTTCAACCTGAGCTTGTAATCCTGTGTATGCTTTCCTTTTTGCTCTATGAACTAGCAAGTTCATTGCTTTCTTGAATTTCCTCCTTCTATAGAGACTTTGCAAGACTCCTTCGAGAATAAAGTCATTTTCGGTGTTCCAAATTGCCTTCTCCTTATGCAAAATTTGTACTTGAAGAGGGGTTGTTTTTGTATGAATTATGAACTGCACAATACAACCTTTTGTGTGTATAAATATGATGGTTTGTTTGATAGAATGTCACAACATTTACACTACTTGCTATATCTCCATTATCACTATAGAATCTTGGTAGATAAATGTTGGATATTCAGAAAGCACCGATGTCATGTGCATGCATTCCAAATCGTAACATCCACCATGCTATCTTCATTTGATCTTATGATCAACATTTTTACCATGATACTTTTTTTATTTCGTTTGCTAAGTAATGTTCCTTTGTTTATTAGGTAGGATAATTCTTTCAGGATTGCAACACATACTCAAAACTGAAGGCCTTCCTGGGTTGTATCGTGGCCTTTCTCCAACAATAGTAGCACTATATCCAACTTGGGCTGTAAGTAGTCATTAATCTTGTATCTAATGGTACACAAATGTTGGGCTTCATTGTAAGTTGTTTGTACCTAAGTAATCCTGTTGTGTTTTGTTGCCTGAGTATGATTCCAAACAGCAAATGAATTATGGAGCCATCCAGTGCTGATTTTGATGTCATCGATTCACTCCTGGGAAGACCTATGTCATAAGTTTGTGTCCAACTTCTAGGGCCACACGGCCAATCCAATACCAAGCACAATCTACAATGCATTCGATCGGGAGACGACAAGCCACTCCGGGATTTAATCCAACATTGTTTGGAGTCGCAACACCATCTCATAGATTCATGATTACTCGACCATTCAAGCCTTCAATTGAGGGTTATTTTCCACTGCTTGCGCTGGCAACCTAGCAAAGGCTCAGGCACGCTCCGTGAAAGCCGTCATGTGGGCATGGGAAGCCATGATGCTAAAGATGCCATGAAACTTCTCTTAAACGAGCCCTCAGGCTCATCCAGGTTGAGGTCGCACCACAATGACCATGTGTCCGGCAAAAATAAGTCCTTGGGAAGCAACAACTCCAAGTCCGTCGGATTCAGGGCTCTGCGGAGCCAAGAAAGGTTCGAACACTGGGGTGTGTGCGAAGAACTCAACCTCTCTAGCCAATCGACCCGTCGCCCCATGGCCTAGCTCCGCGGCCGCGCTGGCCGCGGGGAGCATGGAGTGATGAGCTCCGCGGCCGGAGGGCGCCGCCTGGGCGGGACGAGCGGCCCAACGCTCAGCGCAAGCTCGGAGAACCTCTGCCATGGGAGCGACGGAGCGGAAGCGGAGCAAAGATGAAAGGAGGGCTCCGAAATGCCCCTACCTGGCGCGCCAAATGGGCTCCGCGGACCCAAGAAAGGTTTGAACACTGGGGCGTGTGCGAAGAACTCAGCCTCTCCAGCCAACCGACCCGTCGTACCACGGCCTAGCTCGATGGACAAGGAAGTAGATGAACAGGGTAATTTACCCAGATTCGGGCCACCTTGCGGTGTAAGACCCTACTCCTGCTTTGGGGTGGATTTGCCTCATGAGGGGCTGAGGATGGACAAGTAAAAGGGATGAACAACTTCGCGAGGTCTGCTCTTGTGAGGGAGTGAGTCGAGGGGCTCGGTGGATCTGGATCCCGATCTCGGTGGCGGCTAACCTATACTTATAGTGGCCTTGGTCCTCTTCCCTCAAAACGTAGGCGGGAAGGGATCCCACAGTGGCCACTTTGAAAGGGGACAAGTAGTACACCTTATCCTGACAAAAGGTGGTCTTCTCCTGCAAACCTTCTGGTCGTGACGCCGCTGTGGGCTCGGCGATGACATCCGTCCTGGTGGTCTTGGTCTCGTTGCACTGGAAGGGAAACCTTTGCCTGATTCCTCGGGACCTATGCCTGGGCTTGCCTCCTTAGCACCAAAGAGGGAACTGTCTTCTCTGCGCCCGTTGGCGCCCGCCTGGCCTTGGTCGTCATGGCTTGCGTCACCGCAACCTCATGAGGTTGGGCACCTGCATAGGAATCTCCGCTCCTCAGGGGCAGCCTTGGGAGGCCGCTCCCTCAGGAGGTCTTGGCGTTGTTCCCCTCGCGAGGCTTGGCCCTCTTGTCTTGGTGATGTTGTAGATGGGCCGTACCAGGCCGTCGATGGAGCCACGCCATGGGCCGCAGGCAGGCAAGTCTGGGTACCCTGGTTCCCAGAACGCCGACAAAGTCAACCTTAGTCGTAGTTGCTTTTAACAACATGCCCAACCCTCCATACAAGGGGAAGGACAAGCCTACATCCACCGCCGCCGCTCTCCAGCCCCCACCAAGGGGAAGATCTGAATGCCTCGAGGTAGAGGTAATAAAAGCAAGAACACCTTTGGCATGCTTATGGCAAGCTTATGCCCTCGTCAGTCTCGCTTGCTAGGGGTGGAAATGATGGTCAACAGTTGTGTTTTAGCGACCTTGTACCGCCTCTTGGACTCATAGAGTGTTGAGCCCCTGAACATGCGGCCCAGGGTGCGATCTGATACGATCTGATAATCGATCGACACAACTCCAATGGAATGCACCTCTCGACCTAGTACTTGCAACACCATTCATGTCAGCATAAGGACACCTTTACTTTAGAGGAGAAACCATGATAAGGTGCCTCATGCGTAGATGGGTATGTCTTAACTGAGATATTGCGGGCGTCCACATGGAGGAGAGTTCTGCGTCGCAGAGTACTTGTTGCCACACACAATTGATCCGTGTTGCACCATAAACTCCTCGCTTTCGTGGAGGAGAGCTGACCATTTTTTTGAACAAAATGACAAAGACGATTTAAACTCTAGGGCTATTAGGAAGAAGCTACGAACTAGCTTGCAGAACTAAAATATTCTGTGCAAGATGCTAGTCATACTAGAGAATGGTTTTTGAGCTTACACCAATTCCAAATATTTGTCAATCAACCAGCTTAACAATCCATAATTAAACTAACTTGGCTGACCGAATAAACCAAGCACCCGTCCCGACGGCTTCACCGCTGACTTCTTGCGCGCACGTTGGCCCATCGTCAAGCAGGACCTCATCGACGTGTTCCAGCAGCTCTACGCGCTCCGGGGCCGAGGTTTTAGCTGCCTTAACCAGGCGCTCCTCACGCTGCTGCCCAAGCGCGCGGATGCTCGCTGCCTTGGAGACTACAGGCCGATAAGCCTCATCCACCTCGTCGCCAAGATCTTCGCGAAGGTCCTCTCGCTGCGACTCGTGCCCAAGCTTAATGCCCTCGTCAGCGCGAACGAGAACGCGTTCATCCCTGGACGCTCGTCGCATGACAACTTCGTCCTCGTCTGGCAGTCCGCGCGCCTCCTCCATCAGCTCAAGGCCCCCCGCTTGCTGTTGAAGCTCGACTTGGCACGTGCCTTCGACTCGATTAGCTGGCCATTCCTCTTTGAGGTCCTGCGCCAGTATGGATTCGACAGCTGCTTCCTGGACTGGTTGGCCATCCTCCTTTCGTCGGCCAGCACCAAGGTGCTCCTGAACGGCAAGCCCGGCCCGACCATTTGGCACCGTTGCGGGTTTCGACAGGGTGATCCCCTCTCGCCCCAGCTATTCGTCCTCGCGGTCGACACGCTTAGCCGTCTCCTTCACCGAGCCACCGAGACGGGCATCTTGCAGCAGCTTAACCCGCGGCGCCCGATCCCTGCCGTCTCGCTATATGCGGACGGTGCGATCCTATTCTCCCACCCCACCCAGGGCGACACCATGGCTGTGAAAGGAGTCCTGCAGCTCTTTGGGCGCACGTCGGGCCTCCAGATGAACTTCCTGAAGAGCTCGGCCACCCTCATCTGCTGCGACGGCGACGACGTGGCACCCATCATTGACGCACTTGGCTGCCCCATCGTGGACCTGCCTATCACATATCTTGGCATCCCGCTCACGGTCAAGCGTCCCTCCGCTGCCCTACTTCAACCTGTGGTCGACAAAACTGCTGGCATGCTGCCTACCTGGAAGGCGCGCCTCATGAACAAAGCTGGCCGCCTCGCGTTCGTCAAGGCTGTGCTAAGCGCCATCCCCATCAACCAGCTGCTGGTGCTTGCACTCCCGAAGCGGATCATCAAGGCGCTTGAGAAGATACAAAGGGGATTGCTCTGGGCCGGACATGCCGAAGCCAATGGCGGCAACTGCCATGTCAATTGGCGGCGCGTCGCACGGCCGATCTCGCTTGGGGGACTTGGTGTCCACGACCTTGAGCGCACAGGCCTCGCTCTCCGCACACGTTGGCTGTGGCTAAGCCGCACCGACAGCGCCTTGGCTTGGAGTGGTCTTGACCTGCAGTTCTCCGTCGACGAGCGCGCTCTTTCTTTGCCTCGATCACCATGCAGATCGGCAACGGCCATCTCGCCTTGTTTTTGGGAGGATTGTTGGATCGACGGACGCTCCGTCCGCGAGATCGCGCCGGCGCTATATTCTTGCATCCCCAAAAGACGCCGCAAGCTGCGGACGGTGGTGGATGGCCTTCAGGCCAACAGTTGGGCGCACGACATACAGGGCACAGTTGGGATTCAGGAGATCGGCGAGTACCTGCAACTCTGGCACATGATCGAGCACACGACGCTCTCCGCCGAGCCGGATCATCTACTCTGGAAGTGGAGCTCCAAGGGCACCTACACCGCGCAGTCCGCCTACATTGCCACGTTCCACGGATCCACCCCATGTGATGCCTGGAAGCTCACTTGGAAATGTTGGGCGCCGCCCCGGGTACGCTTCTTCCATTGGCTCACCCACTTAGACCGGTGCTGGACCACCGACCGCCTCGCCCGTCGCGGCTTGCAGCACCCCGCGCGCTGCCCACTCTGCGACCAAGCGCCGGAGACCATCCAGCATCTCCTCCTGGCCTGCCCGTTCTCTCGGCAGGTATGGTACGAAATCCTGAGCTGGCTAAGGGTTCCCTGCAACCCGCCTGATGGCGAGCCTTCAACCAACACCTGATGGCTATCCGTGCGGCAACACACGCCCAAGCTGATGCGCAAGGGCCTCGCCTCTGCGACACTACTCATTCCCTGGATGCTTTGGAAGCATCGGAACGACTGCGTCTTCGACAGAGCTAGCCCTTCAATAGCTGCGCTACTGGCTAAGATCAAGGAGGAGGCGACCCTTTGGGCCAGAGCCGGCGCGTTGGGCCTGCGTGCTCTCATTCCCCAGACCTGGGATGTACACTAATTGCAACACCCTCGCACTGTATGATTGCCTCCTTGGAGGATGTAACTAAAACCCCTTTCCTTTTCAATGCAATGAAACACAAATCTTCTGCGTTTTCTCGAAAAAATAAATAAATTATGCTTGCGACAACACTTCGGTCGAGAATGTTCATGACTAACCCTTCGCTCCTCATGTTAGACTATTTTCTAATAGGAATGAGACAGAGGCAGATTCGAGGGACAACCTAACCATTAATTAAGGTTAGACATGGCACTTAAATTGCCTACCCAAGATATTTGTACCTCCTAGCAAACCCACACCTCTTTCCGCCTTAGGGCCAACTTGAGCACCCTGATCTCTTGGGGCAGGCCACAATAAGCCCCATTCAAAACACTACTGGTTCTCCGGCCTTGGCATTGCATGGGATTCGGATAGAGGGGCAGAGACGCCATGTGGTAACCTGTATAGTAAGCGGGGTAAGAGCCTTGGGATGACCTCAAAGATGACTAGGAAATCGCAATCTGCTCGCACATTCCAGAATAATGAGGCTAGACCACCTGACCCAAGACACTGCCCTTGGGCTAAGCAGCTCGAGGGCTAGGAAGGAGTTGAAAATTAACTAAAGATTAAATGCTATGGAGAAGAACAATCCATGGAAGGGGAGGTTGGTATGATTTTTCTTTAGTTACATAAATTTTTGGGTTGTACATCCATTATTACAGGGAAAGACCCTACGAGCATGAACCACTAGGGGTTGGAACATCCTCGCCGGCTGTTAGGGATCGAGTCGCCACACAGGGAAGTGGCCACGCTTCGGAACCCACACGTGTAGTCAATGAATCGTATGGAAGCTGTTGAGACACGGGCCAAGATTTCAGTGACTGCTCTCTCGCTCGCTGATCTCACTTCTTGCACCCATTGCCTGACGCATCGAGGCAACAAGGGAGTCTTCAACTTGTTGTAGTTCATCGAGGTTATCAAGATCCCTAAGGGGCTTCATCTGTAGGACCACACGAGACAAGAAGCGATCACAAAAGTTGAAGACTGGCCACAGACTCGCTCTTGGCATGGCAACGCCAAGGACCTCTCCCGCGATGGGGCTGCCTCCACCGCGCCAAGGTGTTCCTTCAGATAGCACAACTCCTGTTTCGACGCGGTGCAAGTCGTCCTCTGCCCCTCCATGGGGAGGCCAGGTGGCGTTCTAGGAGTTAGGATCGTGAGGTCAATAGAACATTGTCCTTCTCCTAGACAAGCAACTTGGCCTTCAAGTCCGACAGGTCTCCTTTCAGGTTAGCCACATGTGCGAGTCCCTAGCAGTACCATCTGCACACAATGATCAGGTTAGTACTTCATATAATTGCATTGTTTTTTCCTTAGCATTATTCGCAGGCCAGGATGCCTGGAGGATAAGAAGCAACAGCTCGGCACAGGAGTCCAACCATGTTCCATACACGTTGGTGGAGAGCCTCGCACATAGCTTCTGGACATGGATATCGTCCTGCATCTTATCTCGATGGTTCTCTTGAGCGCTACAAGGCTCATCTTGTGGCTGGTGGCTTTGAGCAGGAGCATGATCATGGCTAAGACAAGATATTTGCTCATGTGGCCCACATGACCACTGTTCACACCCTTCTTGCCAGAACTTATGTTCACCATTGGTGTGTCTCTCCGCTTGATGTCAAGAATGCCTTCTCAGTGGTGAGTTCCGTGAGCAGATCCACACGCGGCCACCACTTGGGCACTCTGTTATTGACGGCATGGTATGCCATCTTTGTCCCTCTCTAAATGGCTTTAAGCAAGCGCCTTGTGCCTGGTTTGAGTGCTTGGCCTCACTGGTCAATGCTATTATTTTCTGGCCAGTGATGATCACGGTCCTGTGCTCTTTGTCCACTATTTGTCTCGTGGTTGAACTCTTCTCTATACCGATGACATGATCATCACTGGTGATGACCCCGAGTACATTATCTTTGTGAAGGCTCGTCTTAGAGCACATTTTCTAATCTTGGTCCTCTTACTTCCTTGGGATATAGGTTTCTTCACCTCAGATGGCCTCTTTTTCTCCACTAATAAGTATTGAGGATCTTTTTGCTCGTCCTGCTCTTCCTGGTGAGAGCACTGTTGACTTTTATGGATCTTAGAGTCCACCTCTGAGCTTCTAATGACGAGCCTCTATCTGATCTGATGCGTTATCATCTTGTTAGGAGTCTTGTCTATATAGCTGCCACTGGCCCAGTTTTCTCCTATCATGTTCACATTTTAAGTCAGTTCGTCTCTGCTCCTAGTCGGTTCACTACTGTCACCTCCTTTCTGTTCTATAATGTCTTCAATCTGTCGCTGTCTATTCATTCCATGTTCCAGTTCGTTACAAATTTTGGCCTATTTGGATGCTACCTGGGGCCGTAATCCTTCGAATTGTTTTCCCCCCTTTTGCTTATTGTGTTTTTCTGGAAGACGAGGAAACAAACTATAGTTTCCCATTCATATAGAGCGGTTGAGTTGCGAGCTATGGCTCTTTCGACAACAAAGGTGACTTGGCTAGGGTGATTGTTTGACGATTTTGGTGTTCCTGTCACTGCGCCAACGGTGTAATATCCCAGTTGTATGAGGGGTTTTCTCCATATGATTATATACTCCTGGGAGTATATATATGTAGGATATATAGGAAAATGATTATATTCTCCTGGGAGTATGTACTCCCGCTCTTCATATACCACACAGATGATACCACTATACCTTATTATTATTTTTAATATTCTTTATTAATGATTACTAGATACCTCAAAGTTAGTTTTGTGATTTTTTTTTCATTTGGGTGCATGTATATTTTTTATATGCACAAACTGCTTTTTTGTACGTACAAATGGTATATTACGCAAACTATGGGCCTAGATGATATTTTGTTTATAAAATTTGTATCAAGGTACTTAGAATAATTAATAAGGTATATTGAGAATGAAAAAGAGGTATAAAACATTTGATTATGAGGTATATTGAACGTGTAAGTACATACTCCTAGGAGTACAGAAAATTAGTATATGTACTCCTGGGAGTATGTACTCCCGCTCTTCATATACCATATAGATAATACCACCATACCTTATTATTTCTAATATACCTTATTAATGATTACTATATACCTCAATTCAAAGCTTGAATGGTCGAGTAATCATGAATCTGCGAGATGGAAAACTCGCACAATCTTTTGTCCGTAGTTCACTTTTTTGCTATACTTTCATCAACCTTCAATGTCTTTTTTGCTTTTCTGCAGGTTACATTTTCAGTTTATAATTACGTGAGGGGTCTTCTTCGATCTCAAGGTTATCCAACCGTACTTTACGCATCGGTCTTATTATGTGTGTAACATGTTACTAGTAGTGGACAAAACTGTCATTTTTGTAGGTGGATAGTTGTGATTGAGTGTTATACTGGCATTATGTTTATTTTGTACATCTACAATTTTATTTTCAGTTATTGAAGCATTCAAATGAACATCACCATCTTGATATGCTTTTGTTTTTTTATTTGTAGCACTAAACCATGTTTAATTGGCAATGTCGATGAAAATCTGATATCTGTTTGTTCATGAAATCTCCTTTTGTGATACCATCAAAACGCTTCAGCTAGGAAAAATGTGTTTTTTTATAAGAGTAAGGTCATACTATCTTTCATATTTAATTCGTGGCTTTTTGAGTGAAGGCGTATTTATTTCTAGAGTCCGATGCTTCTTTACAAGAATATATTTCAGCGTTATGTGATTAACTGTAATGGGCATGGCAATTTATTTCATGTAGCTTGAATGTGGTTGGCCTTGTTACCCCTGAGACCCCATATGCCCTTCCCCATTTGAAGCTTAACTTTCCTTCTTCTGGATTGAGTTTCTTCTTGAGCACCAGGTCGCCCACTGTGCTTGTTCTCTATTGTGACTTTGTGCGTTTCTTCTTGAGCACAAGGTCGCCCAGTGTGCTCCACGTTCTCCACTGTGACTTTGTGCTCGTCGTTGTCTAGGATGTTGGCAGTGCGTATTGATTTGAGCTTCAACTCTTCTGGTGTGATAGCCTCTTCTCCCAATAACAGTTTGAATGGGGTGAAGCGTATTGGTCAAGTCTCCATAGTCCTGGTGGATTGTAGTAACTTTTGTAGCTCTTCTACTCATCGTCCCTTCTCTAAATCATTGAAACATGTTTTCAGTCCTGTCAAAATGGTTATTTTTGCCCTTTCCACAATGCCATTTGCTATTGGATTGCCCATTAATGCAGAGCATAGCTTGATGCCTGGGTTCTCACAAATGTTTCGAATGACCTGCAGTCAAGTTGTCTAGCATTGTCTACTATGATGTCGCTTGGGACTTCAGATCCGCAAATGATGAACTTCGACACAAATTTCTGGACAACGACTATTGCTTTCTTAACTAGAGGCACAACTACGTATTTCGCCTCTCCGGGGGCTATGCTCGGTCGTCCGGTTAGATCCATTTCACATCTTGTGATGGGCCAAGTTGGTGGAATCGGTTGTAGCTCATGAGCTGTTTTGTTTGCATCTCATGCCATCCATTGGCATGTAGACATCTCTTGACAAATTCCTGGGTGCCTGACAGGGTTGTCTGCCAATAGAATGGTGGCATGCCTTGGCACCAAGTGTGACCCATAGAGGCCTTCTTGAATGTCCTTTATGAGTTCTTCACCTTCCTCTTTTGGCTTTACTTCCTCCAAGTATTTTCATATTTTTTGAGCACCAATCTTCTTGCTTAGTTGTAAGCAAATTGATTTTTAGAATTCCTTTTGTCGAAGGGTTGTGGACCTCCTCATAAAATGCACCTTCTGGGATGTTGGTTCTAGATCTTGCTTGCAAGTGAGCATATTCGCATCAGGTTATTGATGCCGTAGAATGTTTCGTACAGTTATTCTCCAAAGTGTTTGTGCATTCCCCTTGATAAAGCTAGGTACCATTTCATTTTTTTGGGTCCTTTGTTTGATAGTTCTTGTCTTTGTGGTTGGTGATGAGTTGAGAGTGAGTTTTGACCAACGCCATGTTGCTCATGCTGCTTTTAATTTGCTCAGGCCCAACAATAGTGCATAGTTTTTATGCCGTCCTCTTATCATCACCGTACCGATGATATAAAGTTGTGGCGCCCCTTCAGTCCAAGTCATCGGTCTCGCAATATGTAGGTGCTGTAGCCAATGTTTAGTATGGAGGTTGTAGGGTGGGGCACTCGCTGGACGCAAGGCTCGTCGCCGTTTAGGCGCCTTGATCAGTAGAGGGGTGACAAGGATCCTGGGAATGGAGACGTTGGCCATAGGTGTTAGGAAGTCGACGGCCGAGACCTCACTGACTCGGTAAGCTTCGGAGGAGAAGGAAACAGAACAGACGTTCGGCGCAACCCAAGAGAGCTAGCCCGAGACTGGTCTGACTCTAGCCATGTAACCCTTATTTGACCAAGTATATATAGCAAGGCAAGTCATTTTCCCACCCATCTCTTTCTTTTACCTGTCCGCCGCCAGGCCAAGAGACTTGTAACCCAAGAGATATAGATCTCCTCGGCGACCTTCTCGATCCATGGTGTGCACCACATCAATGCAAACACCGGAGGCAGGAGTAGGGTCTTAATTCCTCCCGGAGGGCCTGAACCTGGGTAAATCCTTCACCCTGTGCCTCACCATCTCGATCCGCCGTAAGCTTCCCTATTGAACAAAACGTCGTCCCTTGACGGTGTTGCCTGTACTAAATACCGATATTCGGCGCACCAAGTAGGGGCGAAGCACGCAAATCTAACTTACCAGATCGAGATGGCCTCCGCAACCATGATCTGCAGTTCCATGACGAACCAAGATCTTACCCTTGGCATCCTCTACTTCGTCTCAAAGAAGGCAGATGCATGGATCCTTCCCACCCCTTTCCGTAAGGGGCAGGCCTTTAGCTTCGAGGGCGTGGACTTCGTCACCGGGGTCCTTGGGTCGTGCTCTGTGGTCTCCACTCGGCCGCCTTGCTTGCCCCTTAAGAATCTGTGCCAAAGAAGGCCCTGGGCTGACCATGGGCTGGCGTGAGAAGTCTTCATGATGGGCCTGATCCTCGACGCTGTCTGTCAACCCTCATAACGGAGCAAAACCTTGCGGGCGCACAACTCGAGGAATGCGCCTCCACTTCTCCGTCGAGCAGTAGGAACTCAAGCGCCAGAAGGACAAGTTCGCCGCCCGACGCCTCAAACGCCTCCAAGAGCCACGTGACCACACTCTTCATGTCAACAACTAGTTCGGTCTCCCGAAGAAGAGGAGTCCTCGTCTTCCTCTCCGGTTTGGAACCTCGTCATGGTTACGATAGCGGCCAACGCAATTGAGATCCTGGAAGGAGTCCCAGGACATGAGAAGTTGCATTAGATCCGGGTCTAGCTCGAGGAAGCCGCCGCCTCGCACGCAGTGATCTCCATGGCGCGGGCTCGATTGGTTCCAATACCAAGAGCTCAAGGGGCCCTCAAGCTTTCGGCTCTTTGGCCCATCATCCTGGAGCCTCGGCGAAGTCCAGATTCGACCATTTCAAGGACTTACCAGGGCATGCTGCCTTGCCCTCATCACGCTACCCTGAGATCAAAAGTTGGACAAGCGACCGACCTTTGGTCCGGCAGCTTCACCGTGGAGTACATGGTGCATGGGGGAGCGGACAACAAAAACGCTTCCATGGCAAGGGAAAATGCTGCCACGACTGCGAATCTGGCTTCAACCGAAAGCCCTGCAATGGCAGTAACTCCTACTTGAGTGACTACATCGAGGGCGCGGTATGTCTGATCATGAGTGCAAGTATAGTCCTGTGCGGCATGCTGTCGATCGTGGGATGGCGCGGTCCAGTAGGAGAGCATGCATCCTGCAAGAATAAAAGGGAGAAACGCAGCATTAACTACGCTACACAAAAACTCTTGTGTCTCCTCTGTTCTTTGTTTTTGACTGAGAGAGAGAGAGGAAGTTTTTCAAAGTGTTGACATCATGGAGAGCTTGGTTTGCTTCCTCCACACGATGAGCCTCTTATTGGCGATGCACTATGCACTCTTCTTGTAGGCGACACTTCATGTTGACGATGTTGATATTCTTCTTGGCGAAGTTGTGGTGCCCAATCCTCTTAGACGCGTTTTTCATGAGCTTCTTGTTCACGACGTTCATAGTCGAGTATGGGGTTTCGAAGTCCATTGCCCCTATGAGGAGGTGGCGCTTGGTCTTCATGGTGGGATGTCGTCGAGCCCGGTGTGAATAGCGCTGGAAGGTATCTCAAAGCATGGTACTTGATCGCCGTCTTGAAGAAGGCGAATATCATGAAGACTTGTGGTTGTTGAACATGACCTGGATGCTCTCCATTTGCCCTTTCATCGTGGCGTGAGGTAGTCCTTGTTGCGAGCTTCGAATTCGCGCATCTCTGCACGGAAGTCGGTGGCGAGGTTGTTGATGCGCTCATGCAAGATGGCATTCACATCATTCATAGCTTGTTTTAAGCTGAAGTGGTGCGTCTTGGTGACATAGTTGTTTGCATCCTCTTGGTTGCCGTAGACCGGGCGAGATGTACCGTCCCTATCCGTAATGACACTCAGCAAGGTGTAAGTAGAGATGGAAAAGAACAATACCAAATTTACCTCTTTCATCGTGGCGTCAAGGTAGTCCTTGTTGCGAGCTTCGAATTCGCGCATCTCTGCACGGAAGTCGGTGGCAAGGTTGTTGATGCGCTCATGCAAGATGGCATTCACATCATTCATAGCTTGTTTTAAGCTGAAGTGGTGCGTCTTGGTGACATAGTTGTTTGCATCCTCTTGGTTGCCGTAGACTGGGCGAGATGTACCGTCCCTATCCGTAATGACACTCAGCAAGGTGTAAGTAGAGACGGAAAAGAACAATACCAAATTTACCTCTTTTGATGTTGGTGAAGGATCAAGCGATCTCACAGCTGACAATGTGAAATGAGTGCACTTGGTAATGAATCTTGTCCAACCTCACACCTACACACAAAGGCACGACTTAGTGGAGCTCAGAAGGGGTTAGTGGCACGACTCAAGCAGTTTGGAGTTCAAGATGTTGTAGAAGTTGGAAGCGAACCGCAATGAACTCAAAATGCTATGCAAGTGATTACAAATGTAAGGATAGATGTATTTAGGGATTTGGAGACCTTGTATTCATCTACGAATTCCGTCAGTACCAGGAAACTGACCATGGAAAGGGCTTCGTGTCATATGCTAGCCTGACTTGGGATTTCGAATTCCGTCAGTACCGGCAAACTAGCCACGGAAAGGGCTTCATGTCCATTTGCTGGGCCCTTGACTAAAGGTTGACTTTCGGGGCCCTCTGGTCCTCAGAACTAGATCCCTGTCAGCTCCGGGCGCCTCGTCATTCTCTTGGCTCCACTCGGGGGCACCTTCCGCGATCCTTTCCTCTAGGGCCTGTCGTACCTAGCTGGGCTGGTGTGGATCCTGGTGGGGCTTGGGCATTCAAATTGTTGGATAAAAGCCAAGAGTGAGAACCCATAAATGATGATTGCATCAACTGGAGGTGGATATGGTTCCATTATAGCACAACAATCTAACTCCTTGTCATTGTTTTCAAGGCGTCCCTAAGGCGTCAGGGCGCCCTCCAATCTCAAGGCATCGAGCTTGCCTTTGACAGCCACAGAGGTGTCCGCTTTGGAGCTTGAGGCGTCGCTTAGACGTGCAAGGCGCCGCCTTGGGCGAAATTAGACACCATAGTCAGAGCAGGCAACGGGAAATAGCTCTCGAGTGGAAACATGGAGCTCGCGCGGGAAACTGAAGGGGGGAGGGGAGGGGACAGGGAAACAGAGGTGAAATCACACGCACAAGTTGCGAAGGAGGGGAGAAAGAGAGAATCTGACCAGTCCACACCAAACGCTTGCGGAGAAAGGGCTTTCTCCTCTCTCATGGATGTCGGTGACTGGGGTTTGAAGAACCTCCACCAACGGCTTCGATCTGCACCGCCAGCAACAAGGTATGGATGGATTCCGTCCTCTCTTCTTTCCCCTCGTCTAACTTTTCCCCGCCCTCCTCTGCTCTCCTCTCTAGGCGGCCGCCGGCGACCAGATCCGCCAGCTTCCTCTCCGGTTGCTGCTCCCTGTCTGTCTATCTTCTTCCCCTCCTCTCCCCCCCCGCTTCAGTCCCCTCCCTCCCGATGCTGCGGCCTTAGCGCCTTAAAAACATTGCTCCTTGTTGTATTAACTACAGGTAACCTCAGAGCCATACAATAAAATAGCAGAACATGACTAATCATAGCAAACATTCTTCACAGCAACATGTTCCACAGGACAACACCATGTTATTGCACCAATCTTAAATGCACCTAACCTCAGAGCCATACAATAAAATAGCAGAACATGACTAATCATAGCAAACATTCTTCACAGCAACATGTTCCACAGGACAACACCATGTTATTGCACCAATCTTAAATGCACCTAACTTCATCAGACCTAACAGCGATTGAATTTCACATGAAATAGGGATTCTTTGACATTCATATAGGACATCTCCAAACGAGGGAGTAGTTTGGGCGATGCCCATGCAGATGAAAGGAAGATACTGAGAGTTGAAGTTGAATTGATTTTGTACTGTGGAATGGAAGAAAATTTTATCTGTACACAGTTGTACTGTATTAGGATTCGCCTTTCTCTCTTTCTTCCCACTTGGACTTTTAGATTGAACACCTGATATACATTCAATCTGCAAGAAAGATGTTCCATCTTTTTTACTGAGCTGATAAATTATCAGGTCAAATGTATATCTTAATCCTGGTTAGCAACATTAAAGATTGTCACTACCAGGTGCCAAGTTGTACTTACTGGTTTTTGCTACTAGTGGCCTTGATAATTTTAAAGTATTTGGTTCCTTGTCCTTGCATGAAATTCGTAATGTCTTCCTGATTCAGTGCCTTTTGCATGCAAAATGTGTTTATTTAACCATTCGGTTATGGAGACCTATTTATTATCCTCTGCTACAAGAGCCAAAATGGTTTTTACCTTGTTTTCACTTGCACCATGCACCACACTTAGCAGTTTTAACTCATCTATTCACCATTTTTTTCTTAACAATTTACTTAGAAAAAGCACAAGCTGATATTAGCACACATATCACTAGCAATCAAGCTCAAGCACACATATATCACTACAGCTATCACCTAGCTAGCTGAAGCAATTTAACAACATTTGAACATGCGTATTCAGTCGGTTGAGACAATTTGATTCATTCAAGCCAGGGGCAAATTAGGCATTTCATAGGTGCTATTTCTCCTCCCAACATGTGGAGTTAATTTAGTGACTGTTTTCTAGCGAATTCTGGTATTTTTGTAATGGTACTTGGCAAATTGTGTTTTTCAGAGTGTAACGTAACATCACATTGCCGAGGAGAAAATTTGGCATAAATATTACCCACGTGGTGTTGTTTTTGTCTGCAGATGTATTTTTGTTATGATAAATTAACGGTGGTTTTTTTAACCCACAGTAGTGGATTTGTTAAACAAGAATTTAATTTGTACTGATTGTTGACAGCATACCATGTTAAATATTAAACATTAGCCATGTTCTATTTTTGTTGATGCAGATAATAGAACAACGAACATACTCGGGTGTCACCTCCTGACTATTCTTGTTCATTCTGCAGATGATAAAAATGGCGAATTGTCCATACAGGAAAATATTTTAGCTGCTTCCTCTGCAGGGATTGCAACAGCTGTTGCAACTAATCCATTATGGGTTGTGAAGACTAGACTACAAGTATGTATACTACATTGTTATGCTTGTCTTTATTTCAGAAGGCCCAGTTTATTTTTGTAACAGAGGCACATATCGATTCTGTAGATTTATGGTGTTGCAAATTGCTTCCAAACTTGTATCTTATATACTCCCACCTTTTGGGTTTAGAAGGCCTCTTACCAAAATCAGATATGTTGCTAATGCAAATTCCATTACCCTTGCCATCCTGTCCCCACATTACTCGCTAGACCATTTACTCATTGGTTGATGTGCAGAGTTTAATACGAGCACTAACTGTGCTATGAGTAGTGCTACATGTCCGATGATTTCTCATCAGATCTTTGTCCGACGGTAGCCAATCACCAAGGGATCACATCGCTACTTGAAAAACAAGCATAGGATCACGTTGCCGTACACAGATCAGATGTAAATCATCATATGCAAAACAATTCCTTTGTCCTATTGGCCGTGCATGGGCAGAGTTAAAGGGGGGAAATTAGGTGGGAGATTATAGCGAGCATTTTAGGACGTGGTTAATAAAAAAGATTGAAATGTTAATGACTGTCTTGGTATGGGTTTTCTTTGTGAGGGGCCTTGTAAACCCAAAAGGATGGAGTATGATATCATTAAGATCATGCAAGACTGATTTTATACCTTGGCTTGCATTAGGGTTTTTTTACGCTGTGTTTGGGTGTGAACAGTCGAATCGAAGCCGGATGGATGAAGTGGCGCCAAGCTTCTGGCCTTCTCTGTGATAAGAGAGTGCCACAAAAGCTAAAAGGCAAGTTCTACAGGACGACGGTTCGACCCGCAATGCTGTATGGCGCTGAGTGTTGGCCGACCAAAAGGCGACATGTTCAACAGTTAGGTGACGCGGAGATGCGTATGTTGAGATGGATGTGTGGCCACATGAGGAAGGATTGAGTCCGGAATGATGATATACGAGATAGAGTTGGGGTAGCATCAATTGAAGAGAAGCTTGTCCAACATCGTCTGAGATGGTTTGGGCATATTCAACGCAGGCCTCCAGAAGTTCCAGTGCATAGCAGACGGCTAAAGTGTGCGGAGAATGTCAAGAGAGGTCGGGGTACACTGAATTTGACATGGGAGGAGTCCGTTAAGAGAGACCTGAAGGATTAGAGTATCACCAAAGAACTAACTATGGACAGGGGTGCGTGGAAGCTTGCTATCCATGTGCCAGAGCCATGAGTTGGTCGCAAGATCTTATGGGTTTCACCTCTAGCCTACCCCAACTTGTTTGGGACTAAAGGCTTTGTTGTTGGTGTTTGGATGTCTGTATTGGAGGCCTCCATCAATTGGTTTCATTTCCAGTTCAGCCATGAAACTGTAATGGACATGAATACGAATTCGGTTGTTTGGGTGTTAACTGAATTGGCTCACGGAATCATATCGAGGTTTCAGTACGGAATCATGTTTGGATGGCAAACTATGGAATTGCATAGCAACATATGTATGTGCATCAAAACAATTTTGTTTACAATGTGTGACTATAATTGGATGATTACATAGGATTTCTTTTACCAAATTTAACAACACAATAGTTCAGATAGCTTCAAGTTAAACATGACATAGTTCCAAATTTGACAAAACAATAGATAGGTTCAGGTTCAACCTTGCGGCGCGCTGGATTGTTTAGCCCTATGACATTTCAATTGAAAATCACGTGGTTGCAATTATCCATTAACTATATGGCAAACACACTTGGAAGTGTTCCATAAAGGCGAAACATATGCACGCAGACTTTGACGGAAACATAGTACTGACGAAAGAACAACAACTGAACCTGAAGAACAGAGATACAGAACAGGGCTTGTTCCTGTCGAGCTAGAGCTTCTTGAGATACAGAAGAGGGCTGGTTCCCCGACAACACGCTACGCCATGCGGGCAGCCGGCCCTTGGTCCTCCTGGCAGCTGGCCCCTGGTCTTCCGGGCAGCCGGCGTGCGCTTCACAGGAGGTGCGGAGCTGGATAGCCGGAAGGAGCCCAACAGCGCATGAACCACATCGATCTCAGCAGTATTCAGTGGCTCCTTGAATATCAATGAACCAGTGCATCACCTCCCCCCTTGGAGGTTCTGGAGGGGATGCAACAACGGGCTTGAGCTCAGATGGGACCTGGTGGCGTGGGGCCAGGGCCAGGGAGGACAGGATCGAACTGTGGCAAGGAGAGGACGGGACGGCGGCGGAGGAGGAAGGGAAGGGACGAGGACGGGACGGCGGCGGAGGAGGAAGGGAAGGGACGGCCTGTCGAAGATACCTGCATTGCCATGGTTGATCTAGCTGGGCGCCGCCGTCGACTGCCTCGCTGTGTTCTCTTCTGTCCTCGTTTCCTCCCCTTTTCTCTGTTCGTGGTCGTGGGACGAAACATATCATCCTTAACCGGTATGTTTTGCAGAAGAGCCAATTCGACCGAAATCGGAGCGAGAGGGCTCCGAATCGCTGGGATGATAGTTTGCCTGCGAGCTGTAATGCCTGTGTATTCGTTACAGTTTCGGTGTGATGTTTCAGAGTACATCCGAACACATGTATTGAGAGCAACCCAATACCAAATCCAATTCGACAGCCCAATACAGACATCCAAACACAGCGTTAGCATAAATGGTGCTTGTATTAATGTTGATCAAGGTGCATAATTGTCTAACAACTAATTCAACTAAATCCTAGCCCCAGACACAAGATATTTAGCAAGGTTAGTCTCAACCTTGTAAGGGATGATGCTATCCATTGGGGTGTCGCATGTTGGCATCGTCTTCACATGAATCCAGGGGCATACATATGGTGATCCCAAATTTAAGTTGTAAAACCTGATATTTTCTTCTACCAAACCAGAAGAGAACACAATGTACAATACACACACAACTTAGGATGTTGACCAATCTAGCAAAGATCAGTTGTATTACTTGGATGCTTATTATTGAAACTAAGGAAGTGTTTGGTTAGGGCGCTGTTAACACAAATGATAATGTAATGAGGTTCCAGCGTGTTGTGTCTCTATTGAGACTATTGCTCATTTTGTTTGGTTCTCTCCGGTAATGGTAACAGTCTAACAACGACAAGGCAAGCAGTCAAAGAGGTGAGAAAAGGCACTTTAAGGGGTGCCACCGTGTGATTCTCCTCCTCTATTGCTGAGATAACCCAGAGCTGAGAAGGACCATGTGTGGCGAGCCATCCATAGTCAAACGATCTCCAATGACACACACACAGCCGGAGGCGAGATTATCAGCGGTGTGGCAATAGTGGCATGGTGCATGCGGGGAGTGGAGTGCTATTGATCAACCATATCAGGCGATGGCCAATGCTCGAAGCTGCTCGAAGAATGACTATGTACCCCAGTTAGCATCGTTGTGAAAGATATGTCGAGCAAGCCCAGAAAAAAAGGGGAGCAAGAATGACATTGCCATGTACCGGGTTACACCAGCGGGCCGGAAGTCGACCCGCCAGGCCGGATATTTGCCGATCAGGCCATGATGCGGCCCATGCCAGCTTTCTGGCTGGCGGGCTCCTCAGGGCATGGCTATCTACTTGGGGATCAAGCGTGGCTATCTCGGAGATCACGGGGTATCTCCACAACATGGGCTCATGTAAACCTAGGCCTTGTCCCCTATATAAGTGAGGCCTAGGGATAGACATCTAATCTAGTCTCAATACACCTATGTGATCATTGTACTCCAAACCTCAATCAATCTAGCAGGAGTGTAGGGCATTACCTCCACCGTAAGGGCCTGAACTTGGGTAATTGCTTCGTGTGCACTCTCAGCTAAATTCCATCCCGCGCTTCCATCCTGGACTGGTAGCTCGATGACGCAATGGTTTATCTCACCCTTCTCCGGAACCCCATGGCGGTCGTGTGGATCTGCACGACAACATCAACCTTAGGTCAGATCAACCGACGGCTGAGTGGTTCAACACCGCCAGGGCCATGATCAAGGCAGCAGTGGTGCAGCACGACATGTCAACCCAGACGCGCAACCGACTAGCGATCAGCTCTGAGCTGCGCACAAACGCCAATTCTTCGCTCCCAATTGCATCCGACCTGCAGCTCAAGCTCGTTAGGCCGCTCGTCACCATTCCATCTGACCCTCATGGTTCAAGACCGACTCATAAGTCGGCCGATGCGTGGGATACCATCCAAGCCCTTCGCGCTGGCAGAGCACCACGGTACCGGTGGGACCCAGAGGTCCTTAAGTTGGGCGGCATTCATCAACCTGGCATACTTTATCAAAGATGTCCTCAAGCACCCTTTCTCGCCAAAATTCCAGGTGCGGGACACCGACAAATATATGAGCGACTCCAAGTCGGACAACTGGCTGGCCGACTACCTCACAGTCGTCAACCAAGCCAGAGGAGACGAACTGAATGCACTTTGCTATGTCTGTAGCCAATTCTATCTACGAGTGCCAGGTTTTCTAGGATGCGTTCATGACAAATTTTGAAGGCACCTACCAGATGTCATGCAGTGCCTATGACCTCACTTATTGCATTCAAGAGCCTTAGGATACGATCCGCTGGTTCATCTCGTGGTGGCTCAATAAGAGAAACTCTCTGGACGATGTTTCCAATGAGCAGGCTATTCAGGCCTTCAAATTCGGGGCCTGGAAGTGTATGTGCGAGCTCATGGAAATCGCCAACAACTTCGTGGCCGACGAAGAGTCCGTGTGAGCCGGCAGGAGAAACTGGACCTGCCAGGACAAGCCCGAGTCCTCCAAGTCAAGGGGCTACCGTGATCGCTCCAGGCAGAACCAGAAGCGCAAGCGCAAGAATGTCGAGTCGGACTCTGACCTTGTCGCCGCGGCGGAGTACAACACCACGATGTAAGGAAGCGGCCCTGGAAACAAGTAGTGGCGCATGTGGAATCTGAAGGGGAAAACCCCAAGAAAAACCTATGATGAGATAATGGATGGCCTTGCAGCTACCACACCTACCTGGGCTACCAGACGACACACACAAGCCGACAATCAACTTCAACGACCAGTTGGTCGCCGAAAAACCCAACAAGCAACGACGACCTCGAGAACAGTGCCCCCAAGGGTGGCAGTCATCCCGAGAAGGTCTTCCCCCTGGACATAAAGAAGGTGATGGGGTCTTTTGCGGCCTCGAATCCTAGCGGGTCTAAAAGATCACACAGTGCAAGGCAATGTGCTAGTGCCTGACGTCCCCCAATACCTCGACTGGTCCTACCGTGCGATTCTGTTTGACCAGTCCAACCTTCCGGACTACATATTCCTCACCTAGGGAGATTCACCTTGGTGCTCGACTTGGTCATGGGGGTTGCCAGCTGTCCAAGGTCCTGATGGAAGACGACATCAACATATTCTACATCGAGACGCTGGAAAAGATGGGCATATCTCATGCCTGCGGCCGACCTCCATCCATTTCCACGACATCGTGCCAGGGAAGTGTGCCTAGCCATTGGGATGGATCTCCTTGGAAGTTGTTTTTGTCACTCTCAAACTTTCGAGCCGTGACACTATCTTTTGAGGTCATCCCTTTCAGGAGCGCCTATCATGCCCTCCTCGGCCGATGAACGCACGCGAAATTCATGGCAATCTTGCCTATCATGCCCTCCTCGGCCGACCAACGCACACGAAATTCATGGCAATCCCATGTTACGTGTACTTAAAGCTGAAGGTGTCGGGCTCCAACCGGGTAATTATGGTCAGCGGCAACTTCAAGTGCGCACATGAGTGCATGGTGGCCAATGTCGACCTAGCCGAAGCCGAGCTCGCCAAAATCCAGAAGACGGCGGATCTTGAGGCCCTCTCGCCGAGCAAGAAGGTCAAGTGACCTCTGCTTTCCAGCTAGGCCAGGACACCCAGAAGGTCAAGCTGACCGTTGAGATCAACGTCGACCTGAGCAACACATAGGAAAGTGCTCTCATCAATTTTCTCCGTGAGAACCGAGACATCTTTGCATGGCAGCCTGCTGACATGCCTAGTGTATCGGCAAAAAATGTCAAGCACTCATTGCACGTCTTGAAGAGCGCCCGACCCGTGAAGCAAGCCCCGCGTTGATTCGCACCAGAAAGGTGTAAAGCTATTGGAGAAGAGCTAGCCTGGCTCTTGGCAGCCGGTTTCATTCGAGAAGTTTCCCACTTGGACTGGCTGGCAAACCCAATCCTCGTCCGGAAGAAAAACTACACGTGGCGCATGTGCGTCTGACTACACCGACCCCAACAAGGCATGCCACAAGGATTCGTTTCTGCTCCCCTGCATTGACCAGGTGATCGATTCCATTGTGGGGTGTGAGTGTCTATGCTTTCGGGATACCTACTCGGGATATCACTAGATCCGGATGAAAGAATTTGACCAGGAGAGGACCTCCTTCATCATGCCTTTTGGGCCCTTCTGCTACATCATGATGCCCTTCGGACTCAAGAACGTTGGCGCAACATACCAGTGCACCATGCAGAAGTGCCTCGACGAGTAGATCAACGTCAACGTCGAGGCCTATGTCAACGACGTGGTGGTCAAGTCAAGGTTTGTAGGACAGCCACCTGTCCGACCTCGCGAAGACGTTTGCTAAACTGCGCCAATTCCGGATGAAGCTAACCCCGGACAAATGCCCGTTCGAGGTTCCTTGGGGCAAGCCTCTCGGCTTCATCGTCTCCCAGTGCGACATCGAGCCCAAACCCTGACCAAATGGCGGCGATCTCCAAGCTCGGCAAACCCAAGAAGCTGAGGGACGTCTAGAAGTTGGCAGGTTGCAACCCTAAGCCGCTTCATTTCCTAGCTCGGCGAAAAGGCCTTGCTGCTGTATGGTCTCCTTCAGAATTCGGACTAATTCGTCAGGATAGATGAGGCCCAGTCGGCACTGGACAACCTCAAGCGGCTGCTGTGAAGCAACCAATTTTGGCCGCTCCAAGAACTCACGAATCCATGCTTTTATATATCTGTGCTATTACATAGATTGTAAGTGTGGTGCTCGTGGTTTAATGCGAGGAGGAAGGCCGAGCTTAGAAGGTCCAACACCTGATGTATTACGTCAGTGAGGTGTTGTCCCCATCGGAGTCTCATTAGATCTACTATGAAAAGATCACCAATGGGGTGCTCATGGCGGCTCGGAAGCTGCTACACTACCTCCAGGCTCACCCGATCACTATGGTCAGCCACACACCCCTGGCCGACATCATCAACAATAGAAACGCCATGGGCCTGGTCGCCAATTGGCGCATCGAGCTCCTTCCCTTCAAGATCACTTACCAGTCTTGCAAGGTGATAAAGTCACAGGCCCTGTCCGACTTCCTAGTTTAGTGGACCAAGTCGGTCGACCTTGAGCACTGGTTTCTTGACGGATCCATGATGCTCCCGAGGTCTGGGCGTGGTCTGGAAACTTTTTTTTGTTGCCATTTTTTAGCCCAAAAGGTCCTGAATATGCATTTTTCTTATAATTATTTATCTGTTTGGCAAAATGTTTGAAAACTTTCTGATGTAGGGCGGAACCCTAGGGGCCGATCTTTCACGTTTGGAGAGGATCCCTACGAGGAACACGAAGAACGCGCCGAAGAACACGAGGGAAATCACGGGGGAAGACAAGAGAAACACTCAACCGACACGAATATGATCACACAAGTGCTAGATCATCGAGGCACAAAGTAACACGAGATCCAAAGTTAACAAGGGACGATACAAGGGTAACCGTTCTTCTCCGTGAGGAGGTCTTGATTGTCTTCTCCGGATGGAGGCCTTGAATCCGGATGGATCTTCTCCGAAGAGGTGCGGTCCCTCACGAGGAGTAGATCCGGTACGGATGAGCAATGCTCTATCTCAAATGAGCTAAACCAATGCTAACCCTAATACGAAGAAGCTAGGAGACAAGTATATATAGTCCAAGGGGTAAGTGGGAGGTACATGGGGTGAAATCCCTCACACTGCGCGCAGGCAGGCCGGTAGTACCGGTCTTGGGGGCGGTTGTACCGCTAGGAGCTCAGGTGCTGCTTCCTGGAGGTGTTCTCGGAGGGGATTAGCGGTAGTACCGGTTGTTGGGGCGGTAGTACCGGTCTTGTGGCAGTTACCGGTATAAACCGGGGCGATACCGGCCTTGTACCGGTTTGATTACAGAAGGTTGACCGGTAGTTGACCGGTAGTGGACCGGTAGTACCGGTGGACCGGTAGTTGACCGGTAGTACCTCTATCTCTGCGCTGGAAAAATCCTTCTCCATGCTCTTGATGTTCATCTTGCATCGTAGCTTCTCCTTGGTTGCTTTCTTGGTACCTAATCACACAAAGCATCTCCGTTTGAGGTAGTAGCCATGTCTCTAGTGGTTCAAAGGGAAGTTCAACAAGGAGAGAGTTAACCTCGGATTGAATAGCACGTGCTCGAGCTCTTGTCATGGGTCCACTTGGAGCTTGAGTAGTCGAAGTAGTGTCCATGGGGATGACCGTAGGATGCTCCGCATCATCTCCCCTCCCTTGGGAAAGATCCGACTTCGGATCGAAATCCTCATCACCATGGTACCGGGAGAGATCGTTGACGTTGAAGATGTCGCTCACGGAGTACTTGTCGCGTGGGATGTCGATCTTGTAGGCATTGTTGTTGTAGCGTGCTAGCACCTTGAATGGTCCATCGGCTCGAGGTAGAAGTTTGGACTTGTGTTCGTTGGGGAAGTGGTCCTTACGAAGGTGTAGCCACACGAGATCGCCAATGTTGAAGATCATGGGTTGCTTGTTGACGTTGAGCTTGGTCGCGAGTCGTTGTACTTGGCGCTCGATGGTGTGCCTTGTATCTTCGTGCATCTTCTTGAGGTAGCTTGCTCGTGCAGTCGCGTCCATGTTGGTGCGCTCTTGTAGTGGTAGAGGAAGAATGTCCAATGGGGACAACGGGTTGAAGCCGTAGACGACCTCGAAAGGAGACTTGCCGGTAGCCGAATGTCTTGCATGGTTGTAGGCGTACTCGGCGATGGGTAGACACGCCTCCCACTCCTTGATGTTCTTCTTGATCAACACGCGAAGTAGAGTAGAGAGTGTACGGTTCGTCACCTTCGTTTGGCCGTCGGTTTGAGGATGGTAAGCGGATGAGAACAAGAGCTTGATTCCGAGCTTGGCACATAGCGTCTTCCAAAAGTAACTCAAGAACTTGACGTCGCGGTCGGAGACAATTGTCTTTGGTACTCCATGGAGGCGCAAGATTTCCCTACAAAAGAGATTTGCAATGTGTGAAGCATCGTCTATCTTGTTGCAAGGAATGAAATGTGCCATCCTAGAAAATCGGTCCAACACAACAAACATGGACTCCTTTCCATTTCGAGTTCTAGGCAAACCAAGTACAAAATCCATGCTAATGTCTTCCCAAGGTTGATAAGAAATAGGAAGAGGCATGTAAAGACCATGTGATTGAGCTTTGGACTTAGCGTTGCGACATGTAGAGCATCGGTTGGAGAAGCGTGAGACGTCACGGAACATCTTGGGCCAAAAGTAGTTCTTGGAGAGCGTGGCGAATGTCTTGTCGCGTCCAAAATGTCCCATGAGTCCGCCTCCATGAGCCTCTTGCAAAAGGAGCAAACGAAGATAAGACTCGGGAATGCATAGTTTGTTAGCTCTCATAAGATAACCATCCTTGATGTAATATTGTTTCCAAGATGTATGCGTCAAACATTTAGCATAAGGAGTAGCAAAAGATGGATCATTAGCATACAAGTCTTTTATGTGCTCAAAGCCAATAACATTCAACTCAAGTTTAGTGACAAGCGTGCATATGCGTGAAAGTGCATCCGCAACTACATTTTCCTTACCCTTAATGTACTTGATCACATAGGGGAAAGATTCAATAAATTCACTCCATTTGGCATGACGCTTGTTCAACTTAGTTGACCTTTTAAGTACTTAAGCGTTTCATGATCTGTATGTATGACAAACTCATGAGGTCTAAGATAATGTTCCCAAACATGTATCACACGCACTAAAGCATACAATTCTTTGTCATAGATGGGATAGTTAAGTTGAGCACCGGAGAGTTTTTCACTAAAATATGCAATAGCTCGTTTTTCTTGCATCAAAACTCCGCCAATTTCGGTACCACTTGCATCGCAATGAACCTCAAAAGTTTTGTCAAAGTTGGGTAAAGCAAGAATCGGAGCATGAGTAAGCAAAGACTTGAGCTCATCAAAAGCGGTGGATTGCAAAGATCCCCAAACAAAAGGAGCATTCTTCTTACTCAAGGCATGCAAAAAAGCGGCAATAGTGCTAAAATCTTTCACAAAGCGATGATAAAAACCTGCAAGGCCAAGAAAGCTACGCACTTGTTGCAAATTGGTGGGGTTTTTTTTTCCAACCGGGCTCACAACCCCTTTCCATTAATTTTGCAATCAACGGAAATACATCAGTCTTTATCCAAGTTCATCGCCGAACTCAAAACAGATATAAACCTACTTTTGCGTGAAATGAGACTGAAAAGGGGGGAGCGAGTTGGCGCATCACCAGGAAACCCACCGCGTGATGATCCTGGAACGGACCACCAGCCATGGGACGAAAACCTGATGACACTTACCAGCCATCTGCTCAGAAATACAAAGTACCAAAACAACCATCAGACTCCGATGACTAGGCGAAACAGTCGCAATACAGATCACCAGCGGGCATCAGACCCCAGTGGGAAGCGAGAGTAGAAGCCGCGCAGACGCTGATCGCATCTAGCCAATCTGCAAACCATCTCTGTCTCTCAAGAGCAGCCTGTCTCGAGGGAAGGATCTGTCCGTCAGTGCCGCAGCAGCATGTGCCAATCTCTTCACACCTGCCTGGAGCTTCACCCTGTCCTCTTCCTTCAGCAAACCTGCCCAATACATCATAAAAGAGCATGCCGTGAAAACAGCCTCTAGAGGGGATCGAACGACATGCTTATCAAACGTAACTTTATTACGGAGAATCCAAATCCCCCAACATATCGCAACAATAATCATCATATATAAATGCTTCCCACCCGGAAAGAATTTATAAAGCCAGGCAAAGCTTTGCCAAAGGGATCGAGGGCAGCAAGATGCTCCTGCTGTCATACCCAGCGTCCCCCAAACTGAGCGAGCGAGCGAGCACGAGAAAAACAAATGGTTTGCCGTTTCAACATTAGTACAGAAGGAGCAACTGGGATTTCCAGGCCATTTTCTGGCACGCATGTTATCACGAGTAAGGATGGCATTTTGAAATAGTTGCCAAAGGAAAATCTTGATCTTTAGCGGGATAGGTGCTTTCCACACCATTTTATAATTAGGACCTGACAGGTTTCTCTCCAGCCACTCGTACAAGGATTTAGTGGTGAATTTTCCTTTGCCACCAAGGGACCAAGAAATCTTATCTGGGGATTCATTCAATGTCAGCTTTTTAGCTTCCACGATCATCCAAGCCCATTGATCACCCAGCGCCCCTACTAATCTGCGTCTGAAGCCAATTTCATAGTTATTCGCAGCCCAGGATGCAACAGTGCAATCCTGATCTTGGCAGATGCTGAACAAGTCAGGGAAATGATCTTTCAACACAATGTTATCGATCCACGGGTCATACCAGACCCTAGTAAGGTTCCCACTCTCAATGTTAACTTTTCTACCAGCCATATATGAATCTTTGACTTTCATAATGGCTTTCCAGCAGGGGGAGTCCGAGAAGCGACTCCGGATGTTAGCTACTGTTTTGTTCTTGAAGTATCTAGCTCGCACAATGCGTTGCCATAAACCATCACTCGTTTCCAGTTTCCACCACCACTTAACGAGCAGGGCAATATTTTGCTTATGCAGATCTTTAATACCTAAGCCCCCAATCTTCTTAGATCTGCAAACTCTTGAACATTTAACCATATGATAACCATGTTTCTTATTCTTTCTCCTCCAAAAGAACCGCCTGCGATGTTTATCCATCTTCTCAATAAAAGTTTTATTAAAAAGAAACATCGACATGAGAAAAGATGGGATCCCATCCAAACTGGACCCCAGTAAGGTCAGTCTGCCCCCAGATGATGCCGCGTAAGCAACCCAGGCATCGAGCTTTTTGATCATTTTACCATCAAGGAAGTCCAGATCAATATTCCTGAGAGTAGAATATGTAACAGGGACTCCCAGATATTTCATAGGCAGAGCCCCCACCTGGCATCCAAACATGTTCGCATAGATTAAGTCTGTGTCATTATCACCCCCAATACTGAAAATTTCGCTTTTTTCAAAGTTGATCTTAAGACCTGACATAAGCTCAAATAAATACAACAAGAGTTTGATGTTGACAGCCTTGTCAACATCATGTTCAAAGCACAGCACCGTATCATCAGCATATTGCAAGATGCCCACCCCATCCTCAACTAGCTCAGCAGCTAAACCTTTGATCAGGCCATTCTTCTGAGCTGCCAGCACCATTTTAGTCAGGCATTCTGCTGCTAAATTGAACAAGAAGGGGGAGTGAGGATCCCCCTGTCTCACCCCCTTAGCACTTTGAATATAAGGCCCCACCTCATCATTTATCTTGACACTTACCGTGCCATTTTTTAGGATCTGAGAAATCCATCCACACCACTTGGGATTAAACCCGCGCTTTTCATGACAATCAAGCAAAAAATCCTAGTTTACTTTGTCATAAGCCTTCTCAAAATCAAGCTTGAGAACTATTCCAACTTGTTTTTTGACATGAGTATAGTGCATAATCTCATGTAAAGATAGAATACCATCCACAATATGCCTCCCTTTAATGAAAGCATTCTGCTGGATACTAAACAATTTATGAGCATATCTGCTAGCCCTAATATCCATGGTTTTGGTGATCAGCTTATATGGGCAGCGCAGCAGACAAATGGGCCTATACTGTTGGATTCTACTTGCATTGCTTGACTTAGGTAGCAAGGTAATGATACCATAGTTAAGTCTTTGCACATCTAACTTGTCAGCATGAAACCACTCAAATAAGCAGAACAGATCCTGAGCTACAACATCCCAGCAATGCTGGTAGAATTCAACAGGGATGTCATCAGGTCCGGGGGCACGGTTAGACCTCATCTCAAATAGAGCATGCTTAATCTCCTCCAAAGAAAAAGGTCGAGTCAAATCTTCGTTCTCCTCCAAGGAAATCAGCTCATCCTGGGACCATAAAGTTGCATCTATCTGGCAGATATTACCAGGAGCCGGTCCAAATAGGTCTCTGTAATACTCAGTAGCATGTGCAAGTAGGTTTTTAGTCCCTTCCACAACAGCGGACCCACATTCCAATGAAACCATGACATTTTTCCTACGACGACCATTAGCCACTTTATGAAAAAAGTCAGTGTTATTGTCTCCTTTCAAAAGCCACCTTTCATTAGACATCTGATGCCAATGGAGTTCTTCCTCAACATACATATTGTTGAGCTCCACTAAAATATCCAACTTCCTCTTATATGCATCCCCGCACAACCCCTCATCTTCCTCCAATCTCTCGAGCTCCTGAAGCTCGAGCTTGATAATATTTTTTCTGATCCTATTTTGCCCAAACAGATTGGATCCCCAACCTTTGAAAAATTTCTTAATCCTTTTCAGTTTAATGTTTAAGATGTCAATAGGGTTTACAGTGTAAACCGGCCTAGACCAGATTTCAGTAACCAAAGGGAGGAAATCTGGGTTCTTAAGCCATGCATTATCAAACCTAAAGCACCTATTGCCTGGTGCTCTGGATGGGGCTCTCCCACCATCCAACGCCAAAGGATTGTGGTCAGACTTGTCCTTTACCAGTTTATGCACATTAGCAAGAGGGTATAAATCTTCCCAATCATGGGACATAAGGACCCTATCAAGTTTTTCCAAAGTAGGGTTATCTTGCTTGTTGGACCAAGTGTAACGACCACCAGCCATATGAATCTCCCTCAACCCAAGTAAGTGAATAACAGAGTTGAACACATCCGAAAAATGGGACAGGGGCGTCTTTTTGTTTTTCTCTCCACTATGTCGAATGATATTAAAATCACCACCGACCAAATATGGCATACTGACCCTATGGCACATAGCTGAAAGTTCAGCAATGAATTCAGGCTTCTGCTCATCATGCGCAGCGCCATACACAGTCATCAAGGCCCAATGACAGTTTTTGTTCTTATCGAACAAGTTCAACTGCAGTATGAATTTACCACACACAATAGTAATGATATCAAAGCTACCCTTCTTGATACCACAGAGGATACCTCCGGATTTCCCCCTCGAAGGTGCCCATTCCCATCGAAACCTATCACAGGGGTCAATCTTTCTAAAAAAGGCAGAGTCATAGGATTCTTTCATAGTCTCTTGCAGCCCAATGAAGTCAAGATTGTTGCCATTAATCATGTCAACAATACAGGTGGACATACCTTTTTTATCCACACTCCTACAGTTCCAAAAAACCCCTTTCATTTATATCGATCAGGTTTATCCCTCACTCTGGTAGGTCTGCCAGGATCCATGGCAGCCCTACCCACATCCTTTTTTTGCTGACTTCTAGTCATGGGTCTGCTGGGCTTATTAGGAGAAAATGCCACAACCATTTTCTTGTATGGATATTTCTTCTTCCTTTTTTTAGACTGAACCAGGGTAAAAGGTTCTTCTACCTCTCTATTATCGTCGTCCCAATCTAAGGATAAAGGCACATCGTTTCCTAAACCATCATTGATGGTAATATTCTGGGGATTAGAATTTAAATTCTTTTTTTGTAACATATTTCTAGAAATCTCTAATTCCCGCAAGATGTCAATAGTATCAAAATCATCATCAGGGATTTGCACTCCCATCAAGGACGCACGCAATATAATAGCAGTATCAGACAAAGCAGAGAACTGATTTTTAGAATTGGGCATGGTCGTACCTTCCAAGTTGCGCTTCCTCATTCTGTTGGCAGCCACGTCACCCACATTCTCCAACTTCTGTTTCTGCCTGCGCGTAGCCTCCTCCTCACAAGTCATGCTGTCATGAATCGGTGACCCAGATGGATACTCAACTGTATAAGTGCTACAGTTCTCTCCTCCTTCCACAGACCCTTCCTCTAGAGGCATGATATGAGGCAGGGATGGCCACACCACATAGTCTGATAGGGGAGGAAATGTGTTTCCATAAGCATTCACATCATGATAAGCAAACAGAGGTGAGGGTGGAACAGGAGTAATTATCCCCCAAGCACCTTTATGCATATTGATCTCATTACCAGGAGATGTAATCAATTCATCCACCTCCAGATCGCCAGACTGAGAACCACAGATAGATAGTTTTTCATCTGCATGTTCTCTTGCCATAGTTTCAATCAGCAGTTCTGTATTGTTATCCTCCTCGCTTTCCTCCTCTTCTTCACTTTCAGCTACCGCAGGCAGCCTCTGCATACCCTTATCATAATTCTGGGAGGAGAAGTTTCCACCCACAGAAGCACTCGTATCCCCCTGACCCACAGAAGAAGCAGGATATGAGTCCATCCTAGCTTTCTTGGGGAAAGATTGGGATGAACTATTGTCAACAGCAGTAGAGGATTGGCCTTTCTCAGCACCCATAGTCACAGCTTTCTCAACCTCAAAGAAAAAATCATATATTTGCTCCCCCAGCATACCCTCCGCTGAGGGTGGAATTTTCTCAATTTCTCTACACCCAAGAAGGATTCTAGCATATTCAGGTTTATGAATAGTGGACTCATCCACTTCCAACGTGACCCCAACCAGAGCTCCAGCATATGCAATATGTTCCATGCATCTTTTCTCAATAGGGATGTTGCGAACCCTAACCCAGGCTTTTTCCATGATACCTTTTGCTCCAATTGAAGCAGTCCAAGGAGTAATACAAACAACAATGGCCCCTTCTTTTAAAGGCAAGCGTTTCCCATAACAGCATGCTCTCTCAACTTCACTGGCATTAGGGAATCGCATCACATACCTACCAGGGCCAATAGAACGTGCAGTGCAGCGCCATTTCTTTTTGCCAGGTTTCTTAGCGAAGATGGCATTGAATTCCTGCTCAATATCCTTCACAGTAGCCTCCCCCTCAACTATAGTGATGACCACGTTGTTAGTTTTTTCAACGTTCTGTTTAGCAGCACACAAATCAGGAATATAGAAGAACTCTTGCCCAGGGGACTGGAAACCACACATGAATGGAATGCATTCCCAAGGTCTCAAAACCTGGCATAACTGAGCCATATGACCTAATTTGTTGCATCTCTCACAACGAATAGTAGGGCAGCGAGGAGCAAAATGACCTGGAAGGGAGCAGTTGATGCAGATCTCAGTGTTTTTCAGTGCAAATTGGTGGGTTGGGGCCAAGTTTTAATTGCTTCAATTTTAGATTCATCAACATGGACACCCTTGGAAGAGACAACGAAACCCAAGAAAACTAGCTTGTCAACACCAAACGTGCACTTTTCATGTTGGCAAAAAGACGTTCCTTGCGAAGCGTTTGCAAAACAGCCCTAACATGCTTTAGATGCTCTTTCATGGATTTGCTAAAAACAAAAATGTCATCAAAGTAAACCACAACAAACACTCCAATATAAGAGCGAAGCACAAAATGCATAAGATCCATGAAAGTTCTGGGAGCTTCCGATAAACCCATAGGCATAACCAACCACTCGTACAAGCCAAATTTGGTTTTAAAAGCAGTTTTCCATTCATCACCTTCTTTTATGCTGATTTGATAATAGCCACTTTTAAAATCAATTTTTGAGAAAATTGTGGCACCGCTAAGTTCATCAAGCATATCATCTAAGCGAGGAATGGGATGCCTATAGCGAACGGTAATTGCATTTATGGGTCTACAATCGGAGCACATGCGAAAACTACCATCTTGCTTGGGCACAAGTATAATGGGAACGGCACAAGGGCTTAAGCTTTCACGTACATGACGTTGTCGATTAGTTGTTGTACTTGCCGTTGGATCTCCTTAGTTTCTTCGGGGTTGACACGGTATGGAGCTTTGTTTGGTAGGGGCGCTCCGGGGATGAGGTCGATTCGACGCTCAATGCCTCGTAGAGGAGGTAGACCTGTAGGTAGCTCATCAGGGAAAACATCTTGGAATTCCTGCAAAAGAGTTTGAAACACTAGAGATAGATCATGAGAGGTGTTAGTTTTTGGGTCCCCATCCTTGCACACAAGGATAAAGTGCATAACACTTGATGGGTTCTCACACACTTCTCTCATCTCACTTTTGGTGGCAAATAGGACTAGGTTTTTCTCTCTAGGCGAAGAGGCGCTCAAGTTTGGCTTGTGGCTCTCACTCACTTTTTGGTGGATCACTTTCTCACTCTTCTCTTCACGATGGGTGGCTTGCTTGTCGATCACTTGACTAGGAGACATAGGTCGTAGCACATACTCCTTTCCTTTCATCTTGAAGCTATAGTGACTGGTACGCCCGTTGTGGATGACACCCCAGTCGAATTGCCAAGGCCTACCAAGAAGGAGGTGGCAAATGGACATCGAGACGACATCACACTCCAAAGTGTCCTCATATGCACCAATTTTGAAGGAGACTTGGACCGTATGATCAACTCGTATAGTGCCGGAGTCACTTAGCCATTGGACTTTGTATGGGTGCGGGTGCTTCACACCAATTTAAGCTTGGAGCATAGTTCTTCATTTGCCAAGTTGTGGCAACTATCTCTATCGATGATGACCTTGACGGACCTTCCATTGATGCCGGCCTTAGTGTGGAAGATGTGGCATCGTTGGTCTTCTTCTTGTTGATGTTGAAGAGTCAAGACTTTGAAGACAATGAGAGCGGGGCTCGAATCCTCATCACAAAAGACTTGATCATCTTCATCCTCGTTCACGCGCCGGTGCATGGCCACTTGCTCAAGGGCTCCCATCTCCTCGTCACTCATGGAGTCGTAGGTTCCATCATCATTGAGGATCATGGTGCACTTGTTTGTGCATTCGTAGGACTTGTGGCCTCGGCCGCTGCAAGTGAAACACTTGAAGGAGCTTGTCTTGACGGTCTCATCGGTCGGAGTAGATGATGAAGCGCGCGGCTTAAGTTGCTTGTAGTAGGAGGAAGACGACTTGAGCTAGTCGAAGTTTTCTTGTAACTTGACTTGTCGTCGTTGCTTGGAGAAGGCTTGGTTGATGTAGAGGTTGGAGGAGTTGTTGAAGCTTGGTTGTTGGAGAAGCCGTAGTTCTTGGATGAGTACTTGGCGTACTTGAAGTCATCTTGCACTTGACGTTCCGCCTTGGTAGCTTGATGCACTAGCTCAATGAGGTTGGAGTAGGGTTGGAAGTCGGCAATCTTCTTGATGGGATGATTGAGTCCATTCAAGAAACGTGCCATTGTTTGCTCATCATCTTCCGTGACATTTGCTCGAATCATGGCTATCTCCATTTCCTTGTAGTATTGTTCACCACTCTTTGTTCCTTGCTTGAGAAGTTGGAGTTTCTTGAAGAGATCGCGGTTGTAGTAGGTGGGCACAAAACGTGCTCGCATGCATCCTTCATTTGAGCCCAAGTGGTGATAGGTGGTTCACCTCTTGCTTCTCAGCGCTCAAGGACTTGTTCCCACCATATGAGCACATAGTCTTGGAACTCAAGTGATGCCATAGCGATCTTCTTCTCTTCCTCATAGTTGTGCAAACGAAAGATTTTGTCGACCTTCAATGCCCATGATAGGTACTCTTCGGGATCATTGCTTCCATTGAACTTGGGCATCTGTTGTTGGCGATGGTGATGATGACGCCCTTGACATGGAGGGTAGTCATCATGTTGCTCTTGGCGTGGAGGAGGTCCATGATCAACTTGCTCTTGTTGGACTTGAGGTTGAGGTGGAACTTGTCGAGCTTGTGGAGGAGCTTGAGGAACTTGACGTTGCACTCGTGGTTGGTAGTTCCGCTCTTGGATTTCTTCTCGAAGTGCTTCCTCTTGATTGCGCCGATCTCGGTTGCAGTTGGCGATTGCTCGACTTGATTCTTGAAGGGCACGTTGCGCCTCAAGAGCTTGTGCTTCACGTTGTTGTTGTTGAAGACGTTGAGCCTCGGCGTCTTGTTCCTCTTGATGTAGACGCGCTCGTTCTTCCTCTTGGCGGCGTTGACGTTGTCGTTCTTGAGCTTGAGCAAAAGCAACTTGGTGTGGTTGAGGACGAAGTACTTGCTCGTCGACTTGCTCTTGTGAATGCTTGTCGTGTAGAGGATTGCGAGATGCACGACGGTCTTGACGCGCGGCACGACGAAGAGTGTTCGATGTCGGGGTACTTGTGCCGGAGAAGGTGTCGTCGGAATGTCGACTTGAGTGACTCCGTCTCGAGTAGGAAGAAGTTGAAGAACGGCGGTTCACCAACAAGGCGCGGATCTCGTCCATCCTTGCATCGTTCTCTTGCTTGTGCGCGTTGAGCTTGTTGTCGAAGTAGTCCTTTGTAGAGTCGCAAGTCGGTGGCGAGGTTGTCGATGCGGTCGGTCATTGCTTGTTGCTCTTGATGCAACGCTCGTTGTGCACGAAATAGGTGGCTCTTGGTGACGAATGATGACATGTCGTCGTCTTGCTCGATGAAGAGTGGGTTGGTTGAAGTACTTGGCCTATCCATCATTCCAAGCAAAAATGTGAGTGGTAGAAGGAGAAGAACTTATACCAATTGTACCTTGACCGATGTTGACGATGAATCAAGTTCACTCAAATGCGGACAATGAAATAGCACTATTGGTACCAATTCTTGTCGGTTCTCACACCTACACAAGTAAAAGCTTATGGTGGAGCTTGGTTAGGATGGTGGCACAAAATTTGATGCAATTGTAAGTGAGCTTCAATAATGTTGGAAAAGATTCACAAATTTGCAAATGCAACAAGTAGACCAAGCAAATAGTGGTACACGGAAACACACACGCAAATAGATAAGTGGGATTGTGCAAACCAAAAATGAGCCAAAATGTGGAATCCACGAAAATGCTCTTGTTGCACAATACAAGAGAGACGCCAGCACGATTGCACAATAGGCGGATACGGAACTTGTGCACAACCTACTAGGCAAAAATGCAACGACCTCTATCCCAAGTATGCTATATGTATGGTATTTCGGTGCTATGATCCAAGATGATCAGATATGACAATCTTAATGTAGTATGATGCTATGGTTCTTGCTTATAAGCTCTTTGCTTATCTTTCCCTCTTTGCTTAAAAGCTTGGGTGGCTCTTTCACTTTTGAGCTCTTTTCTCATGCAAAACTTCACGAACCAAGATAGCAATTGTGTATGCTATGACAACTTTGTGACACAAAAGTTGATGCCAAGATATGCACCACGATGGTATGGTATGTATGCTATAGAGTATGATCACTAATGTGCACAAGTCACGTTGCCGGCAATACTCAATGGCTAGTCTCGATGGGTAAGCTAAGCAAATGTAAGGCCATGTGGGTATCAATGCAATTGCAAGGTATGACAAAGATGTCATCGAAGTTACCGTCCTTGGCGATGATGAGTAGTCGATGGAGATGAGCGGTGGTGATGTTGACATCGAACCGTACCTATATAGCCGAAACACAATAGGACACGGGAACCACAACTCAAATTCTCAAAGACCAAAAGCAAATGGTGGTAGCGGAAAGTGGTGGTGGTATAGCGGATGATGTGGTGAAAGCCCTAGGCCAAGATGCCAAAGTTAGGAAAATTTGACGGTGTCTATTGATGTTGGAACCTATCTAGGTGGATGGGGGATGTCAATAGCTTCTCAACGAGCTAAAGAACGCGAAAATCGGACTCCGGATGTGGAAGTTATGGGCAAAACGGTGAATCAGCCGAGGCTGAACCTGGGAAGGGCGGTAGTACCGCTTTGGGGGGCGGTAGTACCGGTCCTGCAGCTCAGCGGAACTACCGGTTTTGGAGGGCGGAAGTACCGCTGGGGTCGGGAAAACTGGATCGGGCGATTTTGTGGCGGAAATGGATGATTTCGGGGACAAAATTGGATGTATTTAGAGGATGGAAGGTGGGGAAACTTGTGGGGAAGCTAGATCTACCTGCTACACACGAAATCCATGGATCAAATCCAACAAAACTTCAACACACTTAACAAACCACAAAAGATTTTGGGGCTATTTTTGGTGGGGATTTTCGGATTTAGGACGAAAACAACAAAATCAAGCTAGAAAACACAGGGTAGGGGCTCCAAAAACGTGATCAACGTGGCTCATGATACCAAGATGATGTAGGGCGGAACCCTGGGGGCCGATCTTTCACGTTTGGAGAGGATCCCTACGAGGAACACGAAGAACGCGCGGAAGAACACGAGGGAAATCACGGGGGAAAACAAGAGAAACATTCAACCGACACGAACATGATCACACAAGTGCTAGATCATCGAGGCACAAAGTAACACGAGATCCAAAGTCAACAAGGGACGATACAAGAGTAACCGTTCTTCTCCGTGAGGAGGTCTTGATTGTCTTCTCCGGATGGAGGCCTTGAATCCGGATGGATCTTCTCCGAAGAGGTGCGGTCCCTCACGAGGAGTAGATCCGGTACGGATGAGCAATGCTCTATCTCAAATGAGCTAAACCAATGCTAACCCTAATACGAAGCTAGGAGACAAGTATATATAGTCCAAGGGGTAAGTGGGAGGTATATGGGGTGAAATCCCTCACACTGCGCGCAGGCAGGCCGGTAGTACCGGTCTTGGGGGCGGTTGTACCGCTAGGAGCTCAGATGCTGCTTCCTGGAGGTGTTCTCGGAAGGGATTAGCGGTAGTACCGGTTGTTGGGGCGGTAGTACCGGTCTTGTGGCAGTTACCGGTATAAACCGGGGCGATACCGGCCTTGTACCGGCTTGATTACAGAAGGTTGACCGGTAGTTGACCGGTAGTACCGGTGGACCGGTAGTTGACCGGTAGTACCTCTATCTCTGCTCTGGGAAAATCCTTCTCCATGCTCTTGATGTTCATCTTGCATCGTAGCTTCTCCTTGGTTGCTTTCTTGGTACCTAATCACACAAAGCATCTCCGTTTGAGGTAGTAGCCATGTCTCAAGTGGTTCAAAGGGAAGTTCAACAAGGAGAGAGTTAACCTCGGATTGAATAGCACGTGCTCGAGCTCTTGTCATGGGTCCACTTGGAGCTTGAGTAGTCGAAGTAGTGTCCATGGGGATGACCGTAGGATGCTCCGCATCACTTTCCCTGATTGAATATCATGGGAACCAGTCAATGGTCAAAACTGGCTGGGATGACTAGGCAGTCAATTGTCAAAACCAGTCAAAACTGTGTGAAACTGGTTTAGGGTTGTTTTTTGAACGGTTTTGAAAGTTTAAGGTTGTAAAGTAGACGTTTTTGAAGTTCGGGGTTGTATCTTTACCGAAAAAGGGTTTCCCCCCGCTTTGTATACAAAGCAACCAACCGAACCATACAGGAAAGGTGCTGGGGCGGAAGCAGCACAGACACGCCCAAAAAGAAACGACAGAGAAAAGCAAAAGAAACAAATGCCGACAACGGCGGATCAACAAAAGCGAAGAAGCCTCGCGATCGCAGCGCCCACCAGGCTCTTCCACTAGACTCCAAGACTCCAAAGCGCCGACACCTATCAATACCTCCAAGAAGGATCGCGACGATGACGACGCTGCTGCCAAGGGTTTCCCCCGGTACACGACGAGGCGAGAGGAAGGGTAGCCTCGACGCCCTCCCGAAAGGTCAGGAGGCACCCACAGGCGCCACCGCGCCGGTGTCGGCCATGCCGACAGGGGTTTCCCCCGATCCCAACCCGCACCTCGGGCGCCCCGGAGCCTGCCACCAAACCAACCACCACCGTGCGCCAACGCGGTCACGAGGCCCCCATGCCGTCTCACCACGGCACCGCGAAGTGAGGACAGCACGGCAAGGAATCAAAGCCGGGACTAGGGCAACAGCCCGTCGGCACGCGGGAGGGCCCCACCTCCACTGTCAGCGACGGTAGCCGTCCGGACGCAATAGCAGGAGCACACCAGGCCCGGCCGAGCCCTCGTGGGCTCGTAAAGCTCCCGCCTTCGCGCTGCTGCCGGCACGTCGTCGGAGCCGCCGCCCCAAGTCCGAGTTGCTGCTCCTCCTCACCACGCCGCAGGCAACGAGGACACGCCTGGGGGCCGGCCCGCAAGGACCCAGATGGAGCCCCGAGGGCCCAGATCTGGGCCAGGCGCGCCGCCGGCCAACCAGCGCCACCAAGCCGCCCCGCCGCCAAAGGACGGCGCCACCACCGCGCCGGGCCGCCGCCAGCCACCACCAGGCCGCCGGGCCACCGCCGGCCGAAGGGCACCCGCCGCCAGCCCTGCCCCCGGGGAGGCGGCGCGGGCGCGGGGTCGGGGAGGGGAGGGAGGGGTCGGTCAGGCCTCTGATCAAGCGGGTTGTATCTTTAGACTTTGGTGACACAATTCAGGGTTGTAACATGGACTTCTCTCTGATTTAATTGAATGTTTATCGTTAACAACTTAAACTTAGTCACAATATCTTTGGACCTGATCATTTATGAGTATACATGAATTTTTGTTGTTGCTTAATTTTGGGGCACAATCTTGCATTTGTGTGGCACATTGAATGATATTCAACAACTATATTTCTCTGTTTTCTCCTGAAGACACAAGGGATGAGACCTGGCGTGGTGCCTTACACGAGCATCTTATCTGCGTTACGTAGGATTGCAGCAGAAGAAGGTCTCCGTGGATTGTACAGGTAGGCTGCATTCTGACTATAAAGCTCAACCGTTTTTACTTTTTGCTGTGTCCTTGATTGTTTCTTCCATGACAACAGTGGTCTTCTTCCTTCTTTAGCTGGGGTTACTCATGTAGCCATCCAGTTCCCAGTATACGAGAAGGCGAAGCTGTACATTGCCAAAAGAGGTAATGAGATATCTTCTACAATGAAAAGTGAGACGAATCTGGGCAAGGGATTGACTGAAAAGTGTATGTGTTTTCTAGACAATACTACAGTTGACAAGCTTGGCCCTGGTCAAGTAGCAATTTGTTCTTCAGGATCCAAAATAGCAGCCTCGCTGATAACATACCCTCATGAGGTATGTTTATCGATCCTCTCTATTCGATAGTATACTTTCATCATCCAAATGCTTTATCATTTGCTGCATACATGCTTCTCCTTCTATGGTAGTACAAGCAGTGTAGTTTGTAACTTCTGCCAGATCTGTTTGTGTCCCCATTACGGAATAGCAAATCATGGAGTGCAACAATTCACAAAGTCTTTTTACTTCTCACTGGGATAACTGAATGGAGCAGTTGTTACTGCCTACTACTCCAAATGAGGAGTCTATTTTCAAATGAAATACATAAGCTTATGAAATGAGAGTCTAAAGAAATATTTCATCCATTACAAAATGTAAGTCGTATTTTTGGCCAGACGAGGATTTGACCAATAATTAGTCCATTAATATGTGGTTTACGTCTACAAAGTCACAATCAGGATTCTTTGGACAACATATCTAGTGACACCAATAACATGCCTTAATGAAACAAAATAGACCCTGACATGGATGGAGTATGATATATCTGATCTCCTTTAGGAGTTAAATTAGAGAAAGAAACAGAGAGATGTGTTTAATTTAACAAGGAATAATCGCCTTCTGTTGGCACATCAAAAGGCCCTTGCTATTATTTTAATTTTCAGTCATTGTTTTACACGCAGGTTGTACGATCTAAGTTGCAAGAACAAGGCCGTGTTCCCCATGGTGCTATACGGTATATAGGTGTAACGGACTGTATAAAGCAAGTGTTACAGAAGGAGGGGATTGCTGGATTCTACCGAGGTTGTGCTACAAATTTGTTGCGAACAACACCAAACGCTGTCATTACTTTTACTAGTTATGAGATGATCAATCGACTCATGCACCAGCTCCTGTCCTCCTAATTGAAAGATGGAAACCAACAAATCCTCAACGTGCTTGCAATGCTGAATCGTAACTTCTGGCTGTAATGGTTAGTTATCGTGGTCGCATTGCCATTTGTCCATTATTGAAGAAAAGATAACTGTTGACGACAGATTTTGGTATAAGAAGTAGACAGATCCAGTGGTTTGTGTTTTGCCGTGAGGGAGAAACCCTATTGTTTTAAATTCATTCTGCATAGTTGTTAGGAGCAAATCGCTGTCTACAGAAAGTTGGCATGCTATACTTTTTTTGCGCATCAAGAACGTTGGCATGCTAATTGTCCATTCACGTTGATTTAAGCTTTTAGAAGAATACTTGGCCAGCTATTGTAGCTGATCATATGTTATCACTTTTTTCTTTGGAAGTGTCACACCCTTAGTTCAACAATGACGATTACTCCTATATGGCCAGCTATTGTAGCTGATCATAATGTTATCACTTTTCTCTTTGGAAGTGTCACACCCTTAGTTTCAACAATGACAATTACTCCTATATAAAGGATGCTGGTGCGGTGGGGGCGAGGCCTCTCCGAGCCGTCCGATTTGCCTGGACGACGCGCACCAGGGCGACCTGCCTCGACGGTCTATCACAGGTGGATCGCGGGCGGACACCATCATGGAGCAGGTTCGGTTGTGCTTTTGAGGAGCCCTCCTTGCGCCTCAACCTGGCAATCGGGTCGGGTATGGTCGGGTTGACCTCTACCAGACCCATGCCCATTAAACAATCGGGTCAATGCTACACCCACGACCCTACCCATGGGTCTGTACATAGACCCACACCCGGACCCATCGGGTAACCCGACCCTATTGGGCACCCATCGGGTCTGACAAGGTTTAGATTTATTTATAAAATATTTTATTTGGCTGACGTGCAGGTGGGGCGGGGCGCACGCAGTACCCAGTGATGAACCAACAGTCTCTACTTTACAAGTCTCTACTTTACAGGCGGAGCTCCCCTTCGCTTGTGTTCCAGTAGGCGAGGTGGTACTAAAGGATTGCACCACTTTTGCTACGTTACGCACGCTTGAGTGCAAAATGCATCTGCGCGGCGCTGTGCAATGCACCTGGCGATTTTGCATGGGCCAAGCCCACGCTGTAGTCAGGATTGGGCCATAATGAGAAGGAGAAGGCCTAGATAGTTATGCTCGCATGGACCAGAGTTGTCCCTCGTTCTTTTTTAATGATTGGTGCAAGTGACACACTGCATGTTAGCTTATATAGATTAAAATACTTCAGATATAATGAAGAATAAATGTTTAATTATTACTACTAGTCGGGTGACCCATCAGGTGACCCATGGGCATAAACTTAAACCCATACCCTACCCATGACTAATAGGGTTACCCATGGGTAAGACCCATGGGCGAAGTCGACAACCCATACCCTACCCATTCGGGTCGGGTGCCCATGGGTAGACGGACCCATGGGTCGGATTGCCAGGTTGACTTGCGCCTGCTTGCTCTGTGATGGCGTGATTGGACCTGCCTGTTGGCTGGCTTTACGCCCCGTGTCGGCTGTCCGGTTGCGACAGGCAGGGCGTGCGTTTCGCCCGCGACACCAGTTCACGCATGGAGCATGCTGGCTGTCAGCATCGTTCTAGACAGGCATGTGTGGCTGATTCGGCATGGGACAGATGGCTGTTTGGAGAGGGCCAACTGGCAGTGCTTGGTACGCCAGTCGGTTTGATTTGCGTGCTTGCCAGTTGGTTTTATGATTTTCTAGATTAGCTAGTTGGTTTTATGTGCGTGCTTGTCTGGACGGCCAGCATTCGTCGCCCCTGCTGGGTTGGGCCAAATTTAGTGTTTTGACCTGTTAAGCTGGATTTGACCCTGGTTCGAATTTTTTTCAGGATCTGGTCTCTATCCTTATTGTTGGGATCGATGGCGGTAGGGTATAACTGTCTACCGCTGAGGTCCTTGGTGGTAGGCCACTTATCCACGTCAGCTTAAGTAAAGGACTTGTCACCCGTGTTGTCAACCCCACCGCCGAGGCCCCTGGCGGTAGGCTATTATACCCTATCGCCAGCGTGCCAGGAGTTAGGTTTTGAACAGTTATAAGCCAACTGGCGGGGCCCACCCACCAAGCCAGCACTCATCATCCTCCCCTACCGCCCTGAAGAATAGAGGAGCAGGAAAGGAATTGAAATTGAAAGGGGACAGATACCTATCCCCAGGGTTTCTGGCGGTAGGGTTGCATACCCTACCGTAAAATGTAACCCACTCTCAGGAACAACACAGATTTCCCCTCTTCGACACCTACCGTCGAGGTAGTTGGCGGTAGAGTACTACAGGCTACCGCCAGGCGCTCTACTGCAAAATAAACCCCAGTTTCAGGAACAGGACTGTTTGGAGCTCGGTGTTTGAGGAGGGGGGGGGAGGATGTTTGAAGCCTACCGCCAGATACATTGGTGGTTGGGTACTTCAGCCTATCGTAACCTTCTCTGGCGGTAGGTACACTCTAACCACGTCAGCAACAACCAACGACTGTCCACCTCTGCCGTCAATCCTACAAGGGGCCTCGGCGGTAGGCAGTTATACCCTACCGCGAGCGACCCCGGCGGTAGGAAAATGGTTAGATCTTGATTTTTTCTAAAACAAGGTCATATCTGGCTTAACCTTTTAAAAAGGGTCAAAACACTAAATTTGGCCGCTGGGTTGCCTCGTACGCATGCGCTGCATATGCTTGTGCGCACGACTCGGGGGTGAGCGCTGCATGGCCAGCCTTGCCTGCCGCGTGGGTGTTTGATATGTGCTTTTCTAGCCGGTCTTGTTTGTCTGCTTTTCTGGCAGTCTTGTTTGCGTATTTTGTTCGAAAAGAGGGGACATCCCTTGGCCTCTAAATCTAGTGATGCACACATCCTTTTATTTATTATATCAAAGTTAATCATCCGACCATAATAAAGTTCAACCAATAAATTGTCCCAGCCCCCAAGGCAAATTTTGTAAAATAGAATATCATAGGGAAATGAGCCTCATGCATCCCAAATCCTACTAGTAGTCTGCCAACCAAATCAGCTGAATAAATCTCGATAGACCATCTTTCATCGGTTGCACCCAAAGACCATGGGCGCCCGATCCTCCTCCTTGTGTAGTAATGACCATGTATGGATCCAGCTTGTAGCCTTGAACATAACCTACAAAAAGTTCAAAACTTTCGTTCTGTTAAAAATACAATCATTAGTAGTGTTCCAAATGACCCAAAGTAAAACACAAATTCCCACACACATGTGAGACTTCAACTCGGGGTGCACCCTCACTAACCAGTTTTCAAACATATTCGTACTACTCGTGGGTGGAGGTAGATTGAAAGCTATATGGACTGTTCGCCATAGTAGCTTGGCAAGTGAGCATTGAAGGAATATGATGAGGACATCAATACCATTGTTACACCCACAATCCCTGCTACTATACATGCTAGACTAATCACTAGAGCTCGCGCACGCCAATTAAATTACCAGGTACTTTCATTTCTTGGTAATGATTCTAATGTTCATGAGAATATGATGCTGCCTAAATTGAATACATTTGTTTTGCTCACATATGAAGGGCCTAGCTTAGAGAAGGATGAACATTGGAGCAAGAACAAGCATGGAGATGATGGCATGTGCAAGGAAAACAAGAAAGGAGTTTCAAGTGATGATTTCAGGACTTTGAAGCCACCGTAATGAGTGCATGAAGGCTTGGACGAAATATACAAGATTCCATTTCATAAATTTCATCCAGAGGCTATTATAGGTGCTGCGTCACCTTATTATTGGGCCAAGCCCATATAATTTCAAAATACATAAGTATAGGCTGTTTTTAGAGTCCGTATGTGTGGGAAAACAAAGTTAGGGTTGGATTCGGACCCCTCCTACAAGGGGTCACGAAATTCCCCCTACTCCTCCATATATACAACCCTTAGGGCATCGTTTAGACTTTCGGTTTTGTTTAGATTAAAAGTTCGCCATAGCTGCAACTTCGCGTACTTCAATGACCAAACCAAGACGTCACAGAACCCCATCTTGATCAATAAAGCTTTCATCTTATATTCGCAATATCCAGATTGCAATCTCAGTTTCTTGCTTGTTCTTCATTTGCTCGCAGGAAATAGACCCTCGTGGTCAGGTTGATTGTGCTCCAGCGTGGTCAATAACCCCTCGGAAGTTGATTTAGTGATTGCTAAGGCGCGATGTCTTCGCACGATCGTAGTCGAATCGTCAAAGTCGACTCCCACAAAAAACGATAGCTATCTCATCGAAACATCGGGACACCTTCGCCTCTATCAAGTGGTATCAGATTTCCAGGTTGCTCGGTGAGATTTTACAGTTTTTCGTAGTTTAGATCGAGTCTGTTCTTCATACCTACAATCCACGAAAAAAATCCAAAAAAAATTAGGGTTAGTTCCTCATATCCGAACCAATCTGAGCCTTTGCATATTCTTTTTAGAGTTTTGTTTTGTTGAATTTGCGGTTGCATCATCGTGTCGAGTTGCTGGTCTTAGCGTCTAGTCCTTTAGAGTTTCGAGTTCTATTCATAGGATGTCACATCGCTGCTGCCATATATCACCAACGTTTCATCATCATCGCCCCTGCCATATATCACCACTGCATCATCATCATCGCCACTGCCATATATCACCACCGCATCATCATCATCGCCGCTGCCATATACCACCAGCACATATTCGCCGCCAATCTGAGTTCATATACGCCATCACATATCCGCCGCCATCACTCCGCCAATCCGAGTTCCACTAGATTCATCGCGGCTAGCAGTCCGAGTTCCACCAGATTCATCTTCGCCACCAGTCCTAGTCCGAGTCCAGTATTTGTTACTCTATTTTAGATTTCCAGATCACCCCATACTACAAGTCATGACAGAGTAGGACTTCCCAACTTCTGCGCCACTCGCAGAAGAAAAATAGTTCTAGTTTAAAAAAACTAAGTCTGGAAAATTCTGGCTAGGCAGTTTTTAGACCATTTGTAGACTTTTTTGAAAAAAATTGTTGCGGAGCAAAGGAAAAAAAGTGCGAAAAGAAAGTCAAAAAAAAGAGAATTTTTTCCAGAGAGTGCTCCTCCCTTGTTTACGTGCAGCGCCGTGATTTTGTTAGTGTTCTAGGCTCGCGTCTCTAGCACGGTCTAACCTAGGACCAGCACAGTACCGTCGTTCAACGTTTATTCAACTTTGCATCTCTGAATTGATTATTGCTGACCCTTTTTGCTAAGCATTCCCAGCTCCACATACATCTATGTCGTGCGTTTGACTCCCCCTGGTAATCGCTCTATCCAAGTTTTCAGAGTTTTGACTACAACGCTTGCCGATCACCACCTGCTGCTGGGTAAGAACTGGTAAGAATTTGTGATTTGCTTGACGGATTTGTGACACCACCACCACCACCACTTCCTAGTAGTCTGTAGGATCATATTCTTGTGTGTTTCTATTGTTTCTAACCATGGCAGGATCACAAGCCGATGAGACTGATTAGGACAACATGACGAACAAACAGCTACATGATAAATTTCAGCAAATGATGAGTGGACAGGTGCGAGATATGCTAAACAAATTTGAAGAGGCCATGGAGAAGATCGATGGCATTGAGAAGACGTTCGAAACAAAGCTCGATAACAAGTTTAATGAATTGCTCGTGCGTCTTCCACAACCATCGCCGACTGCACCTGTCGCAGCTCTACAACAACAGCAACAACAACAACAACGACAACGACAACGACGACGACTTCCAAATCAAGTGGGGCGAGCACTGCGCGTTCCCCTTGAGCCAGGACAAAATTCCGGTACCGCTGCTATTGCCGTTGATGCTTCTGTAGCTCCTACTACTACTGCAAAGGTGGAGGACACTTACGAGGATGAGGTTGATCAAAATTTGAACTACGTGCAACCACCAGTACCACCACAAGCAGGTCGACCTCAGCCATATAATCGCAACAGTAGGGCTGCAGCACCACCTCAGGTACGAGATTATGACCATATTCCTAAACTGAAATTGAATATTCCACCGTTTGAGGGTAGATACATTCCTGATGTATATCGTACTTGGGAGTTAGAAACCAAACAACGTTTCACATGCTTACAATATCCTGAGGAGAGACGTGTTGCTGCTGCTGTTTGTGAATTCACTAGCTTTGCTTCTGTTTGGTGGTCTGAACATTGTAAATTATATCCTATTCCAGCTACCCGGGCTGCTTTGAAAACTACTATGCGCACTTGTTGGGTTCCACTATATTATCAACGTGAATTGCTTCAAAGTTGCAGTGTTCAAGACAAGGAAAAATTTTTGTAGAAGGAATTACAAACTGACATGATTAGATGTGGTATTGTTGAGGATAAGCTTGCATGTTTTATGGGTGCATTAAATAAAGAGATTCAAACCATTCTAGAGTATAAGGAGTATAATAATATCACTCGTTTATTCCATCTTTCTTGTAAAGCTGATCGTGAAGTGCAGGATCGACATGCATTGGCGCGAACTAATTTTTCTGCAGGTCGATCTTCATCATGGACACCACGTACATCCTCTACTCTCACACGTCCTAGTACAGTACCACTGACTTTAGCCGCCAATTCCAACCGAGATACAAGAAAACAGGCACCACCACCACCATCTGCCAGGAGTACACTTTCCGGTCCCGCAAAGAGCTCTTCTTCATCCATGGCATCAACATGGCAAACACATGATTTTATTTGTCGTCGTTGCAAGGGTGGAGGTCATTATGCGAGAGAATGCCCATCTAAGCGTGTGATGATTGCTACTGAGGATGGTGGGTATGAGTCCGCTAGTGACTATGATGAGGAGACTTTGGCTCTTATTACAAGTGAAGAACACAGTGGATATGATTCTGATCATGAGACACAATACATGGCTGTTGAAGATGCTGACATGTATGAATGTTTAGTTGCTCAACGTGTTTTGAGTGTGCAGGTGACACAAGTGGAGCAAAATGAGAGGCATAATTTGTTCCATACAAAGGGAGTTTTGAAGGAAACGTTCTGTCCGCGTCATCATTGATGGTGGGAGTTGCAACAACTTGGCTAGCATTGAGATGGTGGAGAAGCTATCTCTCACCACAAGACCGCATCCATATCCTTATTAGATCCAATGGTTCAACAACATCGGTAAGGTTAAGGTAACACGTATTGTTCGTGTGCATTTTAGTATCTCTACATATGGTGATTATGTTGATTGTGATGTGGTACCTATGCAATCATGTTTCTTATAACTTGGTAGACCATGGCAATTTGATAAAAAAAGTGTACACCATGGTAGAAACAATCAGTATACTCTTGTTCATAAGGATAAACTTATTGCTTTGCTTCCTATGTCTCCTGATTCCATTTTGAAAGATGATATTAATAGAGCTAATAAAGCAAAACAGAAGAAAAAAAGAGTGAAAATCAGATTGTGGCAAAAGAATTTGAGCAACAAATGAAGCCTAATAATAAACCATCTAGTGTTGCTTCTGAAATTAAATTGAAAAGTGCATGTTTACTTGCCACCAAATCTGATATTGATGAGCTAGATTTCAGCAAATCTGTTTGCTATGCTTTTGTGTGCAAAGAGGCATTATTTTCATTCGAGGACGTGCCTTCCTCTTTGCCTCCTGCTGTCACTAACATTTTGTAAGAGTTTGCTGACATCTTTCCACAAGACGTGCCACCGGGATTACCACCTATTCGAGGGATTGAGCATCAAATTGACTTAATTCCCGGTGCATCACTACCCAACCGTGCACCATACCGTAGCAATCCAAAGGAGACGAAGGAGATTATGCGTGAAGTACATGAGCTGCTCGACAAAGGTTATATACGCGTATCTCTTAGTCCTTGTGCTATTCCTATTATACTAGTGCCAAAAAAGGATGGTACATCGCGTATGTGTGTTGATTGTAGAGGCATTAATAATATTACTATTCGTTATCGTCATCCTATTCCTAGGCTAGATGATATGCTTGATGAATTGAGTGGCTCTACAGTATTTTCCAAAGTTGATTTGCGTAGTGGATACATCAAATTCGTATGAAATTGGGAGATGAATGGAAAACAACATTTAAAACTAAGTTTGGTTTATATGAGTGGTTAGTCATGCCTTTTGGGTTAACTAATGCACCTAGTACTTTGATGAGATTAATGAGCGAGGTTTTACGTGCTTACTTGGACGATTTGTGGTAGTCTATTTTGATGATATACTGATTTATAGCAAATCTTTGGAAGAACATTTGGAACATCTACGTGTTGTTTTATTGCTCTACGTGATGCACGTTTGTTTCGTAACCTTGGTAAGTGCACTTTTTGAACCGACTAAGTATCTTTTCTTGGCTATGTTGTTACTCCACATGGAATTGAAGTTGATAAAGCTAAGATTGAAGCTATTGAGAGTTGGCCGCAGCCCAAAACGGTCACACAAGTGAGGAGTTTTCTTGGCCTCGCTAAATTCTATCGGCGTTTTGTGAGAGATTTCAGCACCATTGCTGCACCTCTCAATGAGCTTACAAAGAAGGATGCGTCTTTTGTTTGGGGTACTGCACAGGACGAAGCCTTCACGGTATTGAAAGATAAGTTGTCACATGCTCCTTTACTCCAACTTCTTGATTTTAATAAGACTTTTGAGCTTGAATGTGATGCTAGTGGAATTGGATTATGAGGTGTGTTATTACAAGATGGCAAACCTGTTGCATACTTTTCTGAAAAATTGAGTGGGCCTAGTCTGAATTATTCTACTTATGATAAAGAATTATATGCTCTTGTTCGGACTTTAGAAACATGGCAACATTATTTATGACCCAAAGAATTTGTTATACATTCTGATCATGAATCTTTGAAATATATTAAAAGTCAAGCTAATCTGAATCGTAGACATGCTAAATGGGTTGAATTCATTGAGACTTTCCCTTATGTCATTAAACACAAGAAGGGTAAAGAAAATGTTATTGCTGATGCATTATCTCGTCGCTATACTATACGTTCACAACTTGATTTCAAAATATTTGGTTTGAAGACCATCAAAGATCAATATGTGCATGATGCTGATTTTAAAGATGTATTGCAGAATTGTAAAGAAGGAAGAACATGGAACAAGTTTGTCATATAATGATGGATTTGTGTTCCGTGCTAACAAGCTATGCATTCCAGCTAGCTCCACTCGTCTTTTGTTGTTGCAGGAGGCGCATGGAGGAGGATTAATGGGACACTTTGGCGTGAAGAAGACGGAGGACGTACTTGCTACACATTTCTTTTGGCCAAAGATGAGGCGGGATGTTGAGCGCTTTGTTGCTCGCTGCACTACATGTCAAAAAGCTAAATCACGACTCAATCCTCATGGTTTATATATGCCTTTGCCTGTACCTAGTGTTCCTTGGGAGGATATATCTGTGGACTTTGTTTTAGGTTTACCTCGAACAAAGAAGGGGAGGGATAGCATATTTGTTGTCGTGGATAGATTCTCGAAAATTGCACACTTTATACCATGTCATAAAAGCGATGATGATGTTAATGTTGCTGATTTGTTCTTTCATGAAATTATTCGCTTGCATGGTGTGCCAAATACTATTGTTTCAGATCGTGATACTAAATTTCTTAGACACTCTTGGAGATGTTTATGGGCTAAGTTGGGGACAAAACTTCTTTTTAATACTACTTGTCACCCCCAAACTGATGGAGAAACTGAAGTAGTCAATAGAACATCGTCTACTATGCTTAGGGCTGTTTTGAAGAATAATAAGAAAATGTGGGAGGAATGCTTGCCTCATATTGAATTTGCTTATAATCGTTCGTTGCATTCTACTACTAAGATGTGCCCTTTTGAAATTGTGTATGGTTTCCTACCTTGTGCACCTATTGATTTGTTGCCTCTTCCATCTTCGGAGAAGGTTATTTTGATGCTAAACAACGTGCTGATTTGATCTGAAAAATGCATGAGTTAACTAAGGAAAACATTGAGCGTATGAATGTTAAATATAAAATTGCTGGAGATAAGGGTAGAAAACATATTGTGTTTGCACCTGGAGATCTTGTTTGGTTACATTTGCGTAAGGATAGATTTCCTGATTTGCGAAAATCAAAGCTAATGCCACGTGTTGATGGTCCTTTTAAGGTGTTAGAGAAAATAAATGATAATGCATACAAACTTGAGCTGCCTACAGATTTTGGGGTTAGTCCCACTTTTAACATTGCAGATTTGAAGCCTTATTTGGGTGAGGAAGATGAGCTCCCGTCGAGGACGACTTCATTTCAAGAAGGAGAGGATGATGAGGACATCAATACCATTGTTACACCCACAACCCCTGCTACTATACATACTAGACCAATTACTAGAGCTCGCGCATGCCAATTAAATTACCAGGTACTTTTGTTTTCTTGATAATGATTCTAATGTTCATGAGAATATGATGCTGCCTAAATTGGATACATTTGTTTTGCTTACAAATGAAGGGCCTAGCTTGGAGAAGGATGAACATTGGAGCAAGAACAAGCATGGAGATGATGGCATGCGCAAGGGAAACAAGAACGGAGTTTCAAGTGATGATTTCAGGACTTTGAAGCCACTGTAATGAGTGCATGAAGGCTTGGACGAAATATACAAGATGCCACTTCACAAATTTCGCCCATAGGCTATTATAGGTGCTGCGTCACCTTATTATTGGGCCAGGCCCATGTAATTTTGAAATACATAAGTATAGGCTGTTTTTAGAGTCCGTTTGTGTGGGGAAACAAAGTTAGGGTTGGATTCGGACCCCTCCTACAAGGGGTCACGAAATTCCCCCCTACTCCTCCATATATACAGCCCTTAGGGCGTCGTTTAGACTTTGGGTTTTGTTTAGATTAAAAGTTCGCCATAGCTGCAACTTCGCGTACTTCGTTTGTGTTCAACGACCAGACTAAGACGTCACAAAACCCCATCTTGATCAATAAATCTTTCATCTTATATTCGCAATATCCAGATTGCAATATCAGTTTCTTGCTTGTTCTTCATTTGCTCGCAGGACCTCGTGGTCAGGTTGATCGTGCTCCTGCGTGTTCAATAACCCCTCGGAAGTTGGTTCAGTAATTGCTAAGGCGCGACGTCTTCGCACAATCGTAGTCGGATTGTCAAAGTCGACTCCCACAAAATGGGACTTTAATTTTCCATATATATTTGAGGTGAAAAGGTTGCCCATCATTGATGAGGTCTGTAGACATGGATTTGACTGTGAAGGCATCGTAAGCAGTCCAACTTCCAACAGAATGTGTCTGATTCGTGTGAAAAGTTGACCGTCACCAACCTTTTAACAAGGTTTAACTAGTCTGTCCATCTGTCCCCAATCAGTGGTCTTTTGAAGGCAACATTCAACGCTATGTGGCCCATCACAGAGGCAATAGAGACATCTTTCTGTTGCGCAATATGATAAAGATGAGGGTCTTTGCATGGCTAGTGGCTTGTCCCCTAGCGATGTATCTTCCCAGAACCTAGTAGTTAGGCCATTTCCTGTAGTGAACATCCCTCCGAAAAAAAATCATTTTTAACTCCCATGAGTCCTTTCCAGAAATGCGAGTTTGTTTGTTTTGCATGAATCTTATAGAGGGGTTTTTCATGAACCTTACATAGGGGTTTTGAATGAAGGTACTTATTCCTAAGTAATTCTTGCCAAACCCGTCCTTGGTAAGTATCTTGTAAAGCCATTTGCTCAACAGAAACTTATTTTTAATCTCAAGGTCTTCCACCCCTAGACCTCCTTGGTCTTTAGGGCGACAAACCACATCCCACCTTGTCAGGTGGTATTTACGCTTATGTTCATCAGACTGCCAGAAAAACCTGGATATGTAGTAATCCAATTTTTTTCTTACCCCTTTAGGTATTTCAAAGAAAGGTAACATGAACATAGACAAGCTTGTGAGAACAACTTTGATTAGGGTGAGCCTTGCCCCATAAGACATAAGCTTACCAATACAACAACTCAACTTTTTCTCAAAGCGATCCTCAGTACCTTTCCATTCCTTACTAAGAAGTTTATGGAAATGCTGGGATACCAAGGTATCTAAAGGGAAAAGAGCCTGACTCACAACCAAACAGTTGTTTGTACTAATCCTCTTCTTCTTTGGCTTTTCCAAAGCAGAAGGGTTCACTTTTGTGGAAGTTAATTTTAAGACCAGATAATTGCTCGAATAAAGAAAGAATAAGTTTCATATTTTTGGCCGTTTCAATGTCATGTTCCATGAAGATGACAGCGTCATTGTCATACGGAAGTACCTATACACCACCGTCCACAAGATGAGGTATCAAGCCCGCAACATGACCCGCTTCCTTGGCTCGGCTAATGAGAACCGGTAGAAGATCTGCCAGAATGTTGAAAAGAATAGGCGACATAGGGTCTCCCTATTGCAAACCCTTTCGTGTTTGGAAATAGTGACTAGTGTCATTATTTATGTTGACACCCACGCTTGCTCCTTTCACAAATTGTGTCAATCCATTGGCACCATTTTCTCGAGAAGCCTTTCATGCGCATACATTGTTGCAAGAATGACCATTTAACTTTGTCATAGGATTTTTCAAAATCCACTTTGAAGACAACTCCATCAAGTTTCTTCGAGTGTAACTCGTGAATTGTTTCATGCAAGGCAACAACCCCCTCCAGGGGTTGGTCTCGCCACTTTGTGAGCGATCACCGTAGCACGATTAGTTGCCACTTTCTTGAATATTTTGAAACTTACATTTATAAGACAAATTGGACAAATCTATTGAATATTAATAGCATCTGCCTTCTTAGGAAGAAGGGTAACAATACCAAAACTGAACTTATACAAAGCTAAATTCTCATTATATAATTCAACAAACATAGGCATAAAGTCGCCTTTTGTGACCGGCCAGAACCGTTGATAGAACTCCGTTGGGAACTCATCTGGCCTCGAGGCCTTATTGTGTTCCATGTGTGAGATAGCATCCCACACTTCTTTGTTAGTAAAAGGGGCGGTTAAGATGGCATTCTCCTCTGTCGATAGCCTTCAAGCTTGACATCCTCGTCAAGCTTGACATAATCAGAGACAGGTGAACTAAAAATAAGCTTATAAGAATTAGTAATATAGGTCTTCAGTTGGTATTTGGTGTTGTTTTCCCCTTCTAGGACATCTCGCACCTTGGCACGTTGAAGCCATTTGGCCTCCTCCTCCCGCATAAGCTTAGCAAGAAGATCACCCGCCTCTCTCTTAGCAGCAGAGGAACGCTCTTAGCCTTCACGTCTAAGGCGTCAATTAGAGTGACGAGCCTTTCTTTCTCTTGCTTATATAACATCAAACACATGTTTAGCCCAACCTTTTAGGAATTGTCTCAGGTGGCGGATCTTATTCTACCATTTTTTGACATGGGTGCGTCCTTTATCTTCCTTAACCCACTCAACAACCACTAAATCAAAAAAGCCTTCTTTCTGAAACCGTGAAATTGAAAGAAAAAATAGACTTATTTATCAAATGAGCAGCTTCTTCTGAATCCATCAGGAGAGGCGTGTGATGAGAAACTTTCCTTTGCAATGCAGGAACTATAATTAGGGGAAACTTTTGTTCCCACTCAACACTTGTAAGAATTCTATCAAGTTTCTCATAGGTGGGTGTGTGAAGATTATTGGCCCAAGTAAACTCAGGTCTTATAAACTGTCGTCCTAAGAGTGCAATTTCCCTCAAGTCGAGATTTTCAATAATAGAATTAAATATAAAGGGCCACCCAACATGAAAATTATCATTATTCTTCTTCTCTTTGACGTTTAATAAAATCTTCCTCTATCAACACAGGGAGAGTTTTTGAAGAACAAACACGAACAAGTTCCATTAAAAAGTCTGGATTGAGATCTGGTTGAGCGGCCCCATAGACTGCCACAAGTGCCCACTCAAAACCATCATCTTTAGAACGAACTTGGAATTTTACACAAAAATCCCCAGCGTTAATCTTTTGGACATGGAGAGAGTGTTTGTTGACCCCAACAGTATCCCCCCAGATCTGCCATGAGGTGGGAGACAATACCACGCAAAAATCAAGACCACCACATAGGTGACTCAAAAAAGGGGATGCAAAATTAGCTCTACCAGTCTCTAATAAGGCAATAAAGTCTAAATTCTGCTCAGAAGAAATTTCTGCTAAAAATGATGCTTAGTCGGGTCCTAAAGCCCTCTACTATTCCAGAAAATGCCCCTCATTAGTCAAACTTTTTCTAATACCGATGACATGTGTTGTGGCGTACGAGAGACATATCATATTGTTTTTTAGTACGCTTTCGCGAAGTCTTGATAGGGCCCTGTAGACAACCCGTCTTCTATTTGAAGGTCCAAACTCAGTGTCAAAAAGAGCTTTCTCAGGTGCAAGGTCCTCACAATAACCTTGCAGTGTAGGAACCGACAAACCATTAGGACCGTCATCCTACATGGGCGTCACTAATGCAGTTTCTTTAAGAATTGTACTTGTTCTATCTAGCTCTTCATCATTAAGTTTAAGTCTTGTTTGTGTATAGTCGTGCGCTGCACTGTAGACGTGTTCATGGGTTAGTCAATCTTTTAAGTCTATTTTGCTCAGACATTGTAGCTGTCTACTTGCCAGTGCTGTTTTGGCCGGTGCACACATGTGCTACAAGTTCCTGGGCTAGCCGGTTGGCTGATGTCGGTTTTGTTTTCCTAAAAGATAATGCCCACATTTGTGGTAGTTTATAAGTTAGGCCGAACGCTCTAATCACCGTTGATTTTTAGTGTGCGAATCTTACAACAAATCGCCGACGTTTTTTGTGCCACGTTGGCATCCTGAGGTGTGTGGGTGCTAGAGTGCTCGCCCGAACGGCCTCCGGCATGACTCACTGCGCGCGGTTGCCAGACTCGTCGTGTGGTAGAACTGGCCTTCGCCCGAGCGCACGCACGATAGCCATCTTCCCTGTTTCACAGCACATAGTTGTTTTTCTCCGCACAGTCTTCTCCTCTTCCATTTCTCCTTCTCATTTCCCCACTCCCCATTCTATTGAGATAGAGCTGTGGCGAGTGGCGGTTCCGTGGCGTCATAGAGGCGATTCCACGATGAATCTGTGGCGAGACGGCGTGACAGTCTCCTGGTGGCCTGTTGCCGTCGTCGGAGCTCATGCAGCTGTTCCATCGTCGCCGAGACTGAACCACACAGAGGTACCATCGTTGAAGCCCTGCATTTCATTCCCCCTCTTTGATTTTGTGCCTTGAATCCATGGCGAATCCGAGGCATAGTGGCGAGCTCTCTCATTTCCCATCGGCGGGGAGTCACCGACACATAGTTACACCGGCTTGTGTACGCGTTGTAGCCGCGGGGATGGTTCGCCCGTTCCTCGCGATTCATGCTTTGCTTTTGAGAGATGATGCGATTTTCAAATCTGGAGTATAGTGTTTGCTCTTCATTCATCCTTTGGTGGTCCTCGTTGTTTTGTGCAATTCATGCTGTGCAAGTAGCCATCGGCTCCCTGTTTGCGTATTGTATTTGTTGGAAACCAGAGGTTGAGAGCATGGCATGAAGCCTAGATCTAGGTTGGGTTCCATTTTGAGTTTGTGTAGGATTCATGTTTTTGTTCCGTTCATTTCGTACAGGTTGATGGCAATTCCCTGCTTAGTGAAACCCATTCAGTTGCCTTGTTGTTGTGTGCAAACATGACAACTATGTATTTCTAAATTAGCCGCAACTTGTTGTACTGCTTACTCAGCAGGTGACAACTCCCTCTTGCCCCCAACCCATCATTTGCCATGCACTTGCAATGCTATAGGGCTACTACCTAACGTGCTTCAGTTTGAAACCATTAGCAAACATGGCAACTATGCCCGTATAAGATCTCTTGCCATAATGCTTAGTTACAAATGGCAATTTGCTCTTTTTTGTCCCCAAACACTGTTCATTGCCATGCTTTCTGCAGGGCCACATGGCAACCGCCTCCTGCTATTTTTCCATGCTATTTGTGGTTCAAGAATGGCAACTATATCTGTGTGCCAACTTACCAGTTGTGGGATAAGAGAGAATGTGAATGAGAACCTTAACATGTTGTTATTCTACTTAGTTAGTATATGGCAACTTGCACGTTTATATTGCCATTCATCTGTTCTACTACATGGCAAACTAAGTTATGCTTGAATATGACACACATGGAATTTGCCGTCCATCTGACTAGCAAACATGGAAATTCTCCCTTGTCATCGACTTCATCAATCGCCATGCTACATTATGCATTCATGGCAAGTTTCTCTATGTTTCCCGTACACTCATTCACACTTGTTCTTATTTACATCATCATGGTTCGCAACCACCAGCAAGGCGAGGACGATAACTTCATGGAGCCGCCGCCACATGCGACTGGTGCGAAGAAAGATGGGGACGAGGTTCCTTTCTTCTTCCTTTCATCGTGTTCATGAGAGTTCATTCTTTTTATTATGGTATTTTTTATCAGATTGAACACGACAAGAATGACCCTGTTTCTGTTTTGTAGAAGAAGAAAAGCGTGCACAATAGGGCTTCACAAGAACGGCTAACTGTATTGATCAAAGGTTTTAGCGATGATGGGGACATGGGGATGCAGACGTTGATGGATGTGCGATGCACAAATTTAATGAACCCCGTGTGCGACTGGCTTGGGGTGATCTATGACCCTGCGTCCAGGGAATTTGTCATTTCGGGACGCGGAAGACTCCCTTTTGATGAGGAGTCCGCTTTCTGCACCTTGGGTGTCCCGCGTTGCAGAATCAAAGTCCCTTATGGGGTGAATAGCAAAACTGAGGAAGCTTTGTTCCCCTGTTTGTTCCCTGGCGAGGCATCCATGCCTAACAAGACCGTACTTGCAACTTTGTTGGGTGCTACGAAAACCCATGGCGAGGTGTTCAAGATGAAGCTGCTCATGTACTTAACCTCATCCGTCTTTGCGCCTACCATGTTGCTATGCCCAAGCAACGTATGCTTTCCTATCCTGGTGAATGTCCTTCATTTTTTTTCTTTTTTGCCATCTTCTCTTTCGTTGTCATGTAGCAGCATGTTTTCCCTCTTTGAAGCTTTTTAACTGTGTACGTGTGTACATTTTTTTAAAATTTTGCAGGCGAAGCTGAAAGATGTAAAGAACATGAATTGTTGCAAGTTCATTGCTGAATTCCTGCATGATGCCTTTACAAACAAGTTGTACCAGAAGGGATGCTGCCTACACCTCATGGTAAATGTTTCTTTGCAAATGCTTTATCATGGTACATTCGTTCCTTTTTTGACAATCTAGAGAACAGAATACGGTTAATGTAGCGCATTCAAGATGGCAATCATAGTTCATCAAGACACTTTTAAGGAGTAAATAAGTGGCAACTGCATTTGATCATATATGGAGTTTATAGTTGTTAACATATGTCAACTACAGTTGTTTACGTATGGAAACTCTGGTTGTTCACACACGACAACTCTAGTTAATGCGACATGGCAAGTACACAAAAATGCATACTACAGTTCACAGGAACATGGAAAATACTGTAATTTAGACATGGCAGATATTTTTTTTACAAACTACACCTGGTTGTTATAGCACTGGCCAACTGGGTTTGCACCGTGCTGCTCTTGGCAGTTACTAGTCCACATACATGGCAGATGTTAGCAGGTTAGGCATCGCAAGTGCAATACTTACTACATGGCAAACATGCCACCATGAACAGGACAAATCTGTTTTAAGTGTCCACATGCGAATGCATCACCAACCACATGGCAAACACACTCTTTTTCGTGTTTCTGTAATGTTTGTGTTATACAAGATTTACTTTGTTGCCATTTTTTACACATGGCATTCCTACTGAAATTTGACCTTTTTTCCTCACTTTTCGCCTTTTTGTGTTTTCCAGCTCATGTATGTCGACAGTCTTGACCTCTTTACTATCAAGTTTGCTGAGTTAGGAGGTCCGCCTCCTCCACATAAGTTTGCCGTATCTGCTTGGACTTACGACATTGACAAGGCTGTGCTTGCCGCAGACAGGATATCTAACACAAAGTGTGTCAAGCTTCATGTTCGTTTTTCTTTTTTCCTTTTTATATGGCAATGTGAAGTTGAGTGCAATTTTTTAATTTTTCAAAAGTTTTGATTTGTTGGGCATGGCAAGTTTGTGTACTCATCTCACCAAATTGAAAATTCTAGTACAATTTTTATAGTATTTTCATAGGGGGAGATATATTTGTAACCCTCATGGCAAAATAGGTTGTTTTCCACTTGTCATATGTAGTATATTTCACATGGCAAATATAGTTCATTCTGCATGGCAACTATCTTTTGCATTCCACATGGCAACTGCAGTGCACTCCACATGGCAAATAAATTGTAACTCACATGGCAAATATGCTTGTTTCCGCATGGCATTTGTGGTTCGTTTTCAGCATTCAATCATACATTCTGAAAAGTGCATATAGCAAACGCACCTTGTACGCACTTCACATGGCAACTCTTCGTGTATCGCACAGGAAATATTTGTGCCCTTCATACGACATACCGTTTCCCCACATATGTGCGATCCATGTTTGCTGTCAATGTTTTCTGACCTATCTTTTCGCTGCTTGCAGCTGATGGCCAAGCATGCTATTGACTACAGTATTTTTATTGGGCACAAAATTTCAGCAAATGGTTGGACGTGCATTCAGCTCCATCTTGTTCCGCCGAGGTAATTGAACACACAGTTATTTTTCATGACCCTTTTGCATTTGAGATTTTTGCGATTTGTCTTTTTACCCCCCTATTCTTTTTGTGTGACAGTCACTGTTTAATTTGTTTGCTCTAATCAAGCCGGGGTTCCTGTCGAGCATCTAGTTGGGCAGTTTGCATTAGGCATGAGCAACCTGCTTGGGAAGTTGGTTGAGGGCTGGACATCATTGGCGGGTTTTGATGGCGATGCAGTTGCCACACATTTCACTTCTTTGGTTGGAGAACGTAGACATCGTCCAACTGGTTGTTGTGGCTGATACGACTACAACAGTTCTCAGGAGCTCCTTGACACCCAAGAGGAGCTATTCGGAGATGGTTTTGGTGGTGACGACGCTGGTCATGACAAGGATGGAGATGATCATACGGAGAATGTGCAACATGAAACTGATCACGATGAAACTCGAGAAGTTCTGGACGGAGATCCCACTGAGAAGGATCCACCGGTTGTACCAGCATCTGAGGTAGGCAATGCCTCCACCATCATGAGTAACGTCAGCGTTTCTACTTCCAAGAGGTGTAGGGTGCCGGAGGATGCTGCTCAGGCCCATGCCGGTAAGAGGCTCAGGACTGATCCTGTTGTTGCTAGGCCGAGGTTTGCTCTTTTGTTCATTGTGGCATTTTTTTCATCCTTCAATGTGTTTTTCATCAGCTATATCCCATGATTGCATTCTCTTACTCTCTTTTGCCTGTGTTTTCCATGGGCAGTGAGGCGATAGGCGGTGGACAAGAAACTAAACAGAAACAAGTGGGCATGCCCTCTCATGCTTCTACTCGGTTGAACAATGCAACACCCACTGTGGCTGGCATCACGTCAACACGCTCGTCTCCTCGTATAGCATCATCCAACAATGGGGATCATGTTGTGCTGGAAGACTTGACAAAAACAACCAAGAGGTATGTTTCTTCTTTCCATTATGTGGTGGCACCTAACTCAAACGGTGGAGCAAGTGGCAATCATTTTCCCAAAATTCACATGGCAGTTCTAGTATGTTGAACATGGCAACTGATAGTTACTATCCACGACAACTTGTTCAATGCATTCCACAATCAGTGGCAACTTTATTGCATTCCAGATGGCAATTCTTGTTTGCCCCACATGGCAACTTTTGTCTGTCACAGATGGCAACTCTTGCACAACACAGATGGAAATTTCTGTTTATCACACATGGCAACTTTGGCATACCACACATGGCATTTTATGTTTGACTTGGATGGCAAATTTTTGATTGTATACCACATTTTATATTTGTTGTACACCACATGGAAGTTCTAGTATGTTGATCATGGAAACTGATACTTACTATTGTTGGTGCAATATCTGCCTACCTGTGTTTTGGAGATTGTTGACAAAAACATGTATGGACTGATTTGTTTGCTAGTGCATATAGAGAGAAATAGTCCATACAGAACCAAAGAGAATGGTGTCTCCAGTGCTAAGTTTGAGGAACTTCACCAAAGTATATCTGCGCTGCAGAGAAGAACGAGCTAAATCTGTTGAAGATATGTAGACGAGAAGATTGATGTGAAGGGATTAACCCCTCGAAAGTTTACTGCTGAAGCGATGCATATGTTTTGGTATGGCCGTCTGAAGGAATTGACTGCAACGAATGTAAGTCAAAGACAAAGTGAAGACATATTATTCATTTTGTTGTTCTTGTTTCATTTACTTGAGTCATAGGACCTCCGTACTATTAAGAGGGGTATAGGTTCTCAAAGCTTTGATCCGTTGTGATGCTTAGCCCAAAACCTATGAAAGATGCAAGAGAAATCTCTTTATGATCCGAATGATTACCTGGCAACAGTAGACGTTGTTCTTCGTGCTGCAGGAGATATCTTTCGGACTAAGGAGTTAGCATTACTTGCTCCGCAAGTAATGTTACCGTTGTGCTCAAATTGCGACCGTTGGACTCGTGTCATTCAGTCATTGGATCCTCCTCGTGTACAATTTGGTCATTTCCCATCAGGGAAGGCTGCGGCTATAAATAGCCACCCCGCTCCAACATTGTCCGTTGGCTGCTCCGCTTGAGATTTCTGAGAAGATTGGTTTGAGCAAACCCTCTCCTTGTGATCTGAGTTTAAGATCCATCGAGAGAAAAATCAAGAGCCCAAACCGAGACAGTGGTTTAGCATCACAGTAGTTCTGAGTTAGAGTTATTGTACCTATTGTTGTTGAGAGCTGCACACTCTCTAGACGGATAGGTTTCTGCTCGAGTGTTGAAGGGTTGTTATCTTCACCAAGCTAGATCTTCAGCAACCAAGAGTGATTATGGTTTGCGAAGGTCGACCGAAGGTTTGGAGATCGCCGACAAGGATCTGCCATGAGTGAATTGGAGTCTGATCAGCTTCAAGTTGAAGGAGAATAGGGTGAAGAGAGTTTATATTCCATGTTAAGTCACAACCCCTCCAACTAGACATAGCCCTTTGGTATAAGGGTGAACTGGTCTACCATATCTCTCTGTCTCCATCGAACACCACTATTTCAATCTACTTTACTACAATTCCTTCAGCAGTTACATCTGTGTTCTTTGTTGATAGTTTATCTGATCATTATCATTTATTGTAGTTTTACTTTCTCATCTGCCTTTGTTGTCATTCACTTGAATTAATCTTCGTATCTCATTTCGTTGCACTTTCATCATTCTGTTTAGCCATCCTAATTTCACCTCGGTGAACCCTCTTGCATATCTCTCACCACCCGTATCATGTTGTGTCTCATTCTACTGCATCTGTTTGCATGTTGCATTGCTCTCATCATAGTTAAACCCATGATTTCCTAAGCTCATACTATTATCACTTATTTCATCGAGGAATATGCTTCTGAAGATGAAGATTGATTTAATTCATTTCCCCCTTTCCATTATTCCACTGCTATGATTGGGATCAGTTTCAAAATGTTCGAAAGAATTTTTGAATCTCCCATTCACCCCCCTCCGGTCGATATACTCTCGGTCCTAACAATTGGTATTAGAGTAGGTACTCCTTGTCTCTGCTTATTAAAGGTCTAACGTCCTTAGAGTTTTGAGTATGGCGTATGAAGGTAGATCCTCGCACTTTGAAAGGTTTCCTATCTTCGATGGAAATGACTATCTCTATAGGAAGGAAAGAATGAGAATCAGAATTCAAGCTATCAACTTTGAATTGTGGCAGATTGTGGAAAATGGATACAGCATTCAGCAACCAGATGATACAAATTTTGATGACAAAGCAAATCTACAGTTGGATGCTCAAGCAAAAGATATCATCTGTTGCAGTTTGTCAAAAGACATTTTCCTTCGATTCCAAAATCTCGACACTGCAAAGCAACTCTAGGATGCCATCAAAAATGCTCATGAAGAGTTCATTGCCAGAACGGATCCCCACACTCAAATGCTTCATGCCATGTTTACTGGTTTCAGAAGTCTGCATAAGGAAAGTGCTACGGAACTCACTGGTTGTTTGACAAACATAGTCGAAAGACTTCATCAGCAAGGAGTAATTGATATCACTGATAGAGATGTGGTCAACAAGCATCAGAGTGCTCTGGATGAAACCTTTGATCCCATCGTAGCTCAAATAAAGCAAAGACCAGACTATGAAGAACTTCACTATGTTGAGATCATGACGCTGCTGTCCATTCACGAAGAAAAGATGGAACTTGAAAATGCAGATCAAGAATCTTCTTCAGAAGGTGAAGGAGAAATCCTATCTCACTATCGCAGCTCACAAGAAGAAGAAGAAGAAGATATAGAAAATCAACACACTATCACAAGGGAACTTGAGATGCTCACAGAAAGGCTAAGTGATCTTCGAAGACAAAATTTGTGTCTCACAAATGATGATGAATTTGACTTGCCTTAATCCTCAAGAAAGTTGCCCCCGAAAGAAATGAAGTGCTCTAAGTGCAAACAATTCGGTCACCTTATAGCTGATTGCCCGTGCTAGGAAAGGCCAAGCAACATATGGAAATATCTTCATTGCGATGGACTCACTCGAATGGATCGTCATACTAAGCTCCCGAAGAAAAATGAATCTCCATCATCATCTTATTCGACGAGACCAGTCACTGATGCACAAGCCAAAGCCACTATCGAATCCAACATGAAGAAAATCTCTCAGTTGAACAGAGTCTTCATTGAAATGAGAATGGATTCCGAAGATGATACATCCGAATCCGAATCAGATGATGAAGAGCTTCACAGAAGGATAGGAAGGAGCAATGCTTTCATTGCCTATGAATCATCAGACAATTCACTCGAATCAGATGCTGATGATGATGCTTCAAGTGATGACGAACAAATAGCCTTCTACCTTATGGAAAAATCCTCTAAGGATCAGGTATCAGCAAAACATTCAAACTCCATGAATGGATATTCTCCTGAATACATTGCCTATGCTAAACTTGTTAAGACTGTGAAATCTCAACAAGATGATGTTGAAAGGCTCAAGAGAAATCAAAACTGAAGGATTACTGGCCGAAGAGATGGAGAAGAATCAAAAGTTGGTCGAAGAACATGATGCTTTTTCTTCAACTATTGATGATCTTATCAATCGATATGATCCCCTTACAATTGACTAGGAGAGTTTATCAGATGAACTCCTTAACAGGAATCAAGAACTCGTGTCACTGAAAGAGTGTCACACCAAGCTGAAGAAAGAAAAAGCTTCTCTCTTCATCGAGCAATCTGTTTAACTTCCTGATGATTTTGTTCCTCCATGCTTAAAATGCCTAGAACGCAGCAATGCTGATTCACCTGCTGAAACTTCTAATGCTAATGTCAAAATTATTGCAACCACTACGAATGATAACTCTAACCCCTCCTCTGAGTGATTTGGTGCTGTTACTGATGAATATTGCAGGCTAAAGGACTTGCTTGAGACAGGAATGCTAAGAAGCCTAAAAGGGTATCAAACTCTTTGTGATGTGCAAAAGAAGTCAATACCACACAGAAATCCTCAAAAGGAAGGAGTGGGCTTTAAAAGGAAACTCAACGTTGATGGAACTTACTGGACTCCCGAGCAATATCCTCGAATGAGTTGGGTTCTTGCGAAAAGCAAAACACTTGAACCTGCAATTCTGTTAGGATATGACACTTCCATTACTGCCATTTTTGATGAGTCTGATGACTTGAACTACAAGTTGTTCAAACAAAAGAATGGTAAGGTTTTCGCTCGATATGTTTGGACTAACTGCAGGTTTGGTTCACCCAAGAAGCAAATCTGGGTGAAGAAGTGCATCTGTCACTGGTAAGTTGAATATGCAGAGTAATTCTCTTCGAGACAATGATTAATATTTCACAGAGCGACTCAAGAAAATTATCGAATGAGTAGTGGTCAAACCTTCAACAGAAGGAGTACATACGTACTTCTTCAAATCATTATACTCATATCTCTGGAAATAACTTCAATGCATATTCATACTAGTAGAACGCCCGTGCGTTGCCACGACCTCTTAATTTTTGCATGTATAGACTTTATCAACATTTGCATGTATACAACTTTGAAGTGCTTTCTGTATGAATATGCATTGAAGTCATATAATGATTTTCATATGCATTGTATACATGTAGAACGCCTGTGGAAACGCCCGTGTCAAAATTTGCATGTATACATGTATAGATTTTATTAAATTTTGATGTGCTTTCTGTTGACTTCTCTCTTCTATATGCACAAAAATCAACGGATCCAAGGAAGAGAAGGACATGATTACTACAGTAACCTAATCATGTGAATACACAAAAATAGTAGGGGTAAATGTTGGGTTGTCTCCCAACAAGCGCTTCTGTTAAATGCTTTTTTAGCTAGGCATGATGATTTAAATGATGCTCACATAAAAGATAAGAATTGAAACACAAAGAGAACATCATGAAGCATATGACTAGCACATTTAAGCCTAACCCACTTTTTGTGCATAGGGATTTTGTGAGCAAATAATATATGGGAGCAAGAATCAACTAGCATAGGAAGGCAACACAAGCAAAACTTCAAGATTTTCAACACATAGAGAGGAAACTTGATATTATTGCAATATCTACAAGCATATGTTCCTCTCTCATAATAAGTTTCCGTAGCATCATGAATGAATTCAACAATATAACTATCACATAGAGCATTCTTTTCATGATCCACATGCATAAAAAATTTATTACTCTCCACATAAGCAAATTTATTCTCATCAATAGTAGTGGGAGCAAACTCAACAAAATAGCTATCATGAGATACTTGATTTACATAATCAATTTGAGCATTAAAATGATGAGGACATGTTTCATGGCTATCATTATTATTCATATCTTAAGTGCAATCATCATAATCATTGTATCTAGCAACTTTTTTTATCATAGTCAATTGAAACCTCTTCCAAAATAGTGGATTCATCACTAAATAAAGTCATGACCTCTCCCAATCCACTTTTAGCAATATTGTGAAAAGATTCAACACCCTCCAAATTAGTGGGATCATTGTTACCTAGAGTTAACACTCTTCCAAAACCACTTTCATCATTGTAATCATCAAAAATAGGAGGAATGCTATGATCATAACAGATTTGCTCATCAAAACTTGGGGGACAAAAAATATCATCTTCATCAAACATATCATCCCCAAGCTTATGGCTTTGCATATCATTAGCATCATGGATATTCAAATAATTCATGCTAGTAATATTGCAACCATGCTCATCAATCAAAGATTTTATGCCAAACATTTCATTGAACTCTTCTTCTATTAATTGAGCACAATTTTCTTTTCCATCATTTTTATTGAATCAAGAAAGACATGATAAAGACCAATAATATGAGGGCACCTCAATTCCATATTTTTGTAGTTTTCTTTTATAAACCAAACTAGTGATAAACAAGAAACTAAAAGATTCAATTGCAAGATCTAAAGATATACCTTCAAGCACTCATCTCCCTGGCAACGGCGCTAGAAAAGAGCATGATGTCTACTACACAACTTGTTCTTGTAGACTCGTGTTGGGCCTCCAAGCAAAGAGTTTTGTAGGACAGTCGTAGCAAATTTCCCTCAAATGGATGACCTAAGGTTTATCAATCCGTGGGAGGCGTAGGATGAAGATGGTATCTCTCAAACAACCCTGCAACCAAATAATAAAAAGTATCTTGTGTCCCCAACTCACCAAATATAATGGTAAATTGTATAGGTGCACTAGTTCGGCGAAGAGATGGTGATACAAGTGTAGTAATAATAGTATATTGATTTTTGTAATAGGAAAAATAAAAAAGAGCAATGTAGCAAGTAAAAAAAGTAAGCACAAACGGCATTGCAATGCTTGAAAATGAGGCCCAGGGTTCATACTTTCGCTAGTGCAATCTCTTACCAATGCTGATATAAGTGGATCATATAACCATCCCTCAACATGCGATGAAGAATCACTCCAAAGTTCTTATCTAGTGGAGAACATAAGACAAAATTGTTTGTAGGGTACCTAACCACCTCAAAGTTATCCTTTTTCGATCGATCTATCCAAGAGTTCGTACTAAAATAACACCAAGTTATCCTTTCTGATCGATCTATGAGTTTGTACTAAAATAACACCATGTGATACACATCAACCAACTCTAATGTCACTTAGATACTCCAATGTCACCACGAGTATCCATGAGTTGATTATACGACATGCATCAAACAATTTCAGATTCATAATAATCAATCCAGCACAAAGACCTCAAAGAGTGCCCCAAGATTTCTATCGGAGAAACAATGACGAGAACGTTCATCAACCCCTATGCATAGATTACCCCAATGTCACCTCAGGAATCTGCGAGTTGAGTACCACAACGCACATCAAGTGAATCAATATGATACCCCATTATCACCATGGGTGTTCATAGCAAGACATACATTAAGTATTCAATCCGATAATAATGAAATCTCAAAGGGAAAGCTCAATTCATCACAGCAAGATAGAGAGGGGGAAACACCATATGATCCAACTATATTAACAAAGCCCGAGATACATCAAGATCATGCCACATCAAGAACACGAGAGAGAGAGAGAGAGAGAGAGAGAGAGAGATTAAACATATAGCTATTGGTACGCCCTAGCCCCGAGGGTGGACTACTCCCTCCTCATCATGGTGGCCGCCGGGATGTTGAAGATGGCCATCGGGGATGATTTCCCCCTCCGGCATGGTGCAGGAACGGGGTCTAGACTGGATCTTTTGTGGCAACAAAGGCTTGCAGGGATGGAACTTCTGATCTAGGGTTATTTCTTGGGGTTTCTGTATTTATAGAATTTTTTGGCGTCGGTCTCATATCAAGATGGGCTTCGAGGGGCCCACTACCCACAACCACACGGCCAAGTCCTCTAGCACACCCTGGTGGGTAGTGGCCACCTCCTTCACCTTCTAGTCCTCCCATGAAGCTTCTAGTGCCTCTTTTGTTCCAAAAAAATCGTCAAAAAGTTTCGTTGCATTTGGAGAACTTTGATTTCTGCACAAAAAATAACACCAATGTTAGTCCGGGTTAGTTCCATTCAAATCATATAAAGATCATATAAAATTGTCGTAAACATGGCATGAATACTTCATAAATTATAGATACGTTGGAGACATATCATGCAATATCGTCTATCTTATTGCATGGGATGAAATGAGCCATTTTAGAGAATCGATCCACAACAACAGATATGAATCCTTTCCATTTTGAGTCCTAGGTAATCCAAGCATAAAATTCATGCTAATATCTTCCCATGGTTGATATGGAACTGGAAGTGGCATATGAAACCATGAGATTGAGCTTTTGACCTAGCTTTGCAGCATGTAGAGCACCGATTACTGAAGCGTGCGACGTCGCGAAACATCTTGGTCCAAAACTAATTGAAGGAGAGTGTGGAAAATGTCTTGTTGTGCCCGAAATGTCCCATAAGTCCTCCGCCGCGAGCCTCTTGCAAAAGTATCAAACGAAGAGACGACTCGGGTATGCAAAGTTTGCTAGCGCGCATAAGGTAGCCATGCTTGAGGTAATAGTTCTCCCAACAAGTGTTAGCAGACATTTGGCATAAGGAATCGCAAATGAAGGATCATGTGCAGATAGAGCTTTAACATGCTCAAAGCCAATGACATTCACTTCAAGTTGAGTAACTTACATGCACTTGTGGCAATGAGCATCCTCCACAACATTCTCTTTACCCTTAATGTACTTGATCACATAAGGAGAGGATTCAATAAATTCGCTCCATTCAGCATGCCGTTTGTTCAACTTGGTTTGACCTTTAAGGTATTTAAGTGTCTCATGATCGGTATGTATAAGAAATTCATGAGGGCGAAGGTAATGCTCCCAAACATGCAATACTCGCACTAAGGAATATACTTCTTTGTCATAGATGGGATAGTTAAGTTGAGCTCCAGAAAGTTTTTCGCTAAAGTATGCAATTGGTTGCTTTTCTTGCATCAAAACTCCACCAATACCATTACCACTAGCATCACAATGGACTTCGAAAGTTTTATCAAAATTGGGTAAGGCAAGCAATGGAGCATGAGTAAGAAAATTCTTAAGCTCAAGAAATACGGTATCTTGGGATGGTCCCCAAACAAAAGGTGCATTCTTCTTACTCAAGGAATGCAAAGGTGAAGTAGTAGTGCTAAAGTCCTTAACGAACCGATGATAGAATCTGACTAACCAAGGAAACTACTGTAACATCCCAATTTAAATTCAGATGATAGTAGAATCATTTAATGCATATCATATTTTTTGCATTTTAGAGTTTTTCAAATATTCAAATAATTTTCCACTCGAGAAGAACAAATGAGAGGGGATAAGATGACTTCCTCAAATTATGAAAGAGTTGGAAACTTCAATTGAATGTTAGTTGGAGTTTCTGGAGATTATTTTATTTTCATTTTAATTGCCAAAAGTGGATTAAATGCATTAGGAAAATATTTTGAAATTTTTGTGTGGTTAAATTAATGTTCACTGTGTTGTCGATATTGAATTTAGTAATTTACTTGGTATATTTTAGGAATTCTTTTGAATTGGTTTAGGGCCACTAAGTGTTTCTGTAAAAAAAACGCGCACACCACCTGGTCCGAGGCCAGCTTCGCGTAGGAGCGCCCCGTTGGCTGACCCGCATTTTGGCCCAGGGCCAGGTTCACAGCGCCCGCAGGCCCCCGCTCGCCCGCCTCTCGTCTCTCACCCGCTCGCTAGCCGCTGCCGCTGACGCATGGGGCCTGCCCCCATCGTCCCCGACCTCCTGCCTCCTCTGCTTGGATAGAGCTCGCAGTGCTCATAGCCCACAACCGCCGCACCTCGCGCTCGGGATGAGGCTTATCCCGCAGCCTCGCGCCATATCTCCGTGCCTATAAAAGGCCCCAGAGCACCTCTCTCCGTTCTGCCAACTCACTCGCCCCCTCCCTCCTCATAGCCGTCGCCTTCATCATTTGGATCTCGCCGGAGTCGGAGCTCGTTCGCCGAAGAAACCCACCGCCCATAGGCCACCCCGGCCAGCAACTTCTCTTTTCATCTTCTTAACTCGCCGAGGCACATCTTGTTGACACCTTATTTTTGCCTTAGGTTCGCCGAGCACCCACACCGCTGATGTTACACCCTCGCAGGAGCACCGGAGCACCCCGGCCTCACAGCTTGAACCCGACGTCCCTGACGCGAGCCTCCACCACCGTCGTGACCCCCTCGATGCGCCCGACCTCCCCGTCACCTTTCCCGCCACCGAGGAGCGCCGCAACCGCCACCCCCATCACCACCCGACATCAGCACCACCGCCCCTGTTCGTCATCATCGCTCATCGTGAGCCGCTCGCCCTCCCCCCTATTCGTTCTGTTTTTTTATTTTGTAGTAGATCGGTTAACCGCGGTTTTAATTAATAGTGCAATTTTATTTTAAATGGATGTCGGTTTTTTAGTTAGCCACCACCGCCATTTTGGTTAGATTGTGGCCATTCCTTGTATAAGCTACACAGCGAACACCTTTCGGTCAGTAGGAATCTGCCCCGTGCCAGGGACCTGGTTGCGATAGTTTACTTCACTATTTAGTCCCTGTAATTAGCAGACTAGTCCCTGATCTTAGATTAGCTATAACTTTTTAACCGTAGATCCAAACTCGATGAACCAGTGGCAAATTCTTCATCATGTTTATATCTATCCAGTAGTATCATATTTGTAAACTTTTGTCAGATTCAAATTTGAACTTTATTCAGATTCGAATTCGAACTTCATTTGGGCATATCTCCTAAACCGTAGGTCCGATTAAGTTGATTCTTTTTGCGTTTTGTCACCGTAGCCAAACCCTATCACCTGGACCTTTGTCACAATAATTTTCACACACTTAGGATCTGTCCATGATAGTTTCACTTATATGCCTTGTATGCACTATAGTTCACAACACGTTTTGAACCATGTGTCATATGTTGTTTTGCAATTAGAATATTTTTGTGATAGCTAAGTGTGTTGTATGTTCATTAGGTATTTACAAGATTTTTGCTTTGCATGTTATTTTGGTTCTGTAAAATGATTGCTTATGCATGTTTACTTACTTTGCGATAGATTATCCGGAGTGTGAAGCAGAATACTACCAATCTTTAGAATCCAACCAGCAGTACCAAGGCAAGTTACATCTTGATCATGTTTTAATTACTATGTTTTTATTATGTAATTAGTTCTTTATGGTAGGACTGCATGGTAGGAATTTATGCCGGATGGCTATGCTTTACACCCAATAGTTCACTGAGGTACGCCATCATTTTCCATTATATTGCTTCGCTAAAGTAGATGTGGATTGGGGAGTGATCATTATAAAGTATGAGTGAGAATGTAGTAAATAAGACCTAAGATAATTAATGAACTACCTGGGCGGAAACTGGTTTGAATGGTGGCGAAGTACAGTGGGGCATGCATGGGAAATCCATGGTGGTGCAACACTAGTGGTCCGTTCGCTCAGGATCAAAGGGATCAAACATATTTTCATGTCTAGAAGCTTACGTATGTAGCCACAAGTCAATATGGGCTCTGGCATAGTTGAGTAGATAGTGTGACCTCATCCGGGATGGGCTAGCATATGTAGAATGAGTAGGTGTACCGGCCTATCCGTGGTTAAGGGGGAATACTTTCGAAAGACTATGTCTCGATCTTCCGATCAGGGAGGTGGTCGAGTCTTGTGGGGAAAAGTGTGCAACCTCTATAGAGTGTCAACCTAATCGATTAGCCGTGTCCCAGATTATGGACAACTTGAGCATCTAGTAGTGGAAATGTCGGAGGATCTCATCACCCAAACTAAATGAGTTGGGTTTAAATGAAAATTGGCAATGGATTGAGTTGGCTTTGCCAACTCAGCCTATGCTATTTTGTAGTAGTAAAATAATATCTTTTGCAATAGGGAAAAACTAGCTTTATGCAAAAACTAAACTTAGAGCTTTCCACCAGCCAAATTGCATGTACAAATAGGTTCATTATACTTATGATGTGACTTGCTAGTACATTCAATGTACTGACCTATATGGCTGCAACTTATCACGTTGCAGATATATCCGATGAGGATTAAAGTGTGATAGGTTGATGTTCTATCCTCAACCTTGCCTGTGGAGTTGGACTCATTTACTACTTTGCTTCCGCAGTATTTGTTTATTTGGCTCTATGCCCTATTTGGTAATAAATGTATTGCTCCTAGACTATGGATGTAATAAAGAGATGTGTGTTATTTCTGTTATTTCATCGAGTATTGTGTGTTCTAGCAAGTCGATCAAGGGACTAGCACGGTAAGCACAGAGACTTCGACTCTTACTCGTCGGGTCGCTACACCTAACCTGTTGCAAGTTTGTTGGTTGTGGCCAAGTTTTAATAGCATCGATTTTAGCTTCAACTACATAAACACCCTTACAAGACACAACAAAACCCAAAAAAACAAGCTTATCAACCCCAAATGTGCATTTCTCCATATTAGCATAAAGACGCTCGTTTCTAAGAGTATGCAAAGCGGTCCTAAGATGAGTGACATGATCTTTTAAAGATTTGCTAAACACATGTATATCATCAAAGTAGACCACAACAAATATGCCAATATATCGGCGAAGAACATAATGCATGACATGCATGAAAGTACCGGGTGCTTTCGATAAACCCGTAGGCATGACTAACAAATACGTCTCCAACATATCTATAATTTTTTATTAGTCCATGTTGTTATATTATCATTCTTGGATGTTTTATAATCATTTTATATCAACTTTATATCATTTTTGGGACTAACCTATTGACATAGAGCCCAGTGCCAGTTGTTGTTTTCTGCTTGTTTTTTACATCACAGGAAGTCAATATCAAATGGAGTCCAAACGCAGCGAAACTTTTTGTGGATTTTTTCTGGACCAGAAGACACCTGTTGGGCCAAGAAAGTACCTGAGGGGAGCTTCGAGGGGAGCACAATCCACCAGGGCGTGCCTGGGGGCCCAGGCGTGCCCAGGTGGGTCGTGCCCACCTCAGCCGTCTCCCGCACTGCCTCTTTGCTCTATAAATACCCCAATATTCTGGAAACCCTAGGGGAGTCGACAAACTTCCAGCCGCCGCAAGTTCTAGAACCACCAGATCCAATCTAGACACCATCACAGAGGGGTTCATCATCCTCATTGGTGTCTCTCCGATGATGCGTGAGTGGTCCATTGTAGACCTACGGGTTCGTAGTTAGTAGCTAGATGGCTTCCTCTCTCCCATGATTCTCAATACAATGGTCTCTTGGAGATCTATTTGATGTAACTCTTCTTGCGGTGTGTTTGTTGGGATCCAATGAACTTTGAGTTTATGATCAGATCTATGTTTTTATCCATGAAAGTTATTTGAGTATTTTGATCTCTTATATGCATGATTACTTATAGCCTCATATTTCTTCTTCGAATCTTTTGTTTAGTTAGGCCAACTAGATCGATTTTTCTTGCCATGGGAAGATGTGCTTTGTGATGGGTTCGATCTTACGGTGCTTGATCCCAGTGACAGAAGGGGAACCGACATGTACGTATCGTTGCTATTAAGGATAACAAGATGGGGTCTATTTCTACATAAATAGATCTTGTCTACATCATGTCATCATTCTTATTGCATTACATCGTTTCTCCATGAACTTAATACACTAGATGCATGCTGGATAGCGGTCGATGTATGGAGTAATAGTAGTAGATGCAGGGAGGAGGCGGTCTACTATTCATGGACGTGACATCTATATAATGATGATTGTTTGGATATTTTCATGATTATTTGAAGTTCTATCAATTGCCCAACAGTAATTTATTTACCCACCATATGCTATTTTTCTCGAGAGAAGCCACTAGTGAAATCTACGGCCCCCGGGTCTCTTCTTTATTATATTTGCCTTCGAGATCTATTTTTATTTGCTTTTATTTTCAGATCTAGTAATCCAAAAATACAAAAATACCTTGCTGCAATTTTTATTTATTTATTTTATCTCGCTTTCCCGTGAGATCTATTTATCCAAACTACTGCAATTTTACCTATCTTTCTACCCATGAGGGATTGACAACCCCTCTCTTACGTCGGGTTGCAAGTATTGGTTCTTTATGTGCAGATGCTGTTTATGTGGTCTTGCGTGGTTCTCCTACTGGTCCGATAACCTTGGTCTCATCATTACGGGAAATACCTGTCGTTGTTGTGCTGCATCATCCCTTCCTCTTTGGGAAAACACTGATGTAGTTCAAGCCAACATCAAAAGGAATTTCTAGCACCATTGTCGGGGCGACATCACCAATATCTACCAGGTTCCTAATCACAAATCTCATCTCCTTGTAATTTACATTATTTGCCATTTGCCTCTCGTTTTCCTCTTCCCCACTTCACAAAAAATTGCCGTTTTATTCGTCCTCTTTTTTGTTCGCCGTTTTCTTGTCAAATCTATCTTCGTGCTTGTGATCTTGTTGCTATGACCAACATAACTACCCCTCCTTTGTCACCAGATTTTGAAGTTTTATACTTCAAACAGAGACAAGGAGAAAAATCTGAAAGATGCTTGGTATAGGTTGATGGAATCCTATCGCATTTGCAATTTAAAAGGGGATGCAAAAATTTTGCTTCAAATTTTTTACATAGGTTTAGCCTTGCATCATTGACAACTTTTGGATTTTGCCACCAAAGGAAATTTTATTGATCTTGATGCTAATACCACTTATGAGATCCTAGAAGGGATTTGGGGAATTCCGCCTACCAAAAAGGGGATTTCTTTTACTCAAGAAGGAGCCCAAATTTTGGATAAGTAGAGCGATTTGCATAAACATTTGGTTGAGTTACAGAAAGACAATGAACCTCTAAATCATATCAGTGGGAACCTCAATCGAATGAATACCTTGATTACTCTTTGCAATAAGCGTTTGGATATTTTGGATCTCAAGATGGTCTCTTTTCCTGAAAATCTTGGGAAGCGAGAGCCTCCCGGGTTTGAAAAGGCCCTTACAAAAGTTGCAAAAACTAAAGATGACACCACTTAGATCCTTCACATTATGCCTAGCTAGGGGCATAAAACGATATCGCTCGTTGGGATGCAAACCAACTTTTATCTTTTTGCCTTTTGGTTTTCTTGCTGTTTTCAATAAAATACCCAATTATGCCTCTGTTTAGATGTGTTTTTGTGGTTTAAATTAGTGTTTGTGCCAAGCAAAGCCTTTGGGATAATTTGGGTGATAGTTGATTCGATCTTGTTGAAAAATAGAAACTTTTGCGCTCAGAAAAATAGTTTTAATAAATCACAGAAACGTGATTTTGCTCTGAATTTTTTACACAAGATTGATATACAAATTCCCCACGTTGTTCTAATTTTCAGAATATTTGGAGTTACATAAGTATATGAAGTTCCCTGATTACTACAGACTGTTCTGTTTTTGACAGATTCTGTTTTCGTTGTGTTATGTGCTTGTTTTGATGACTCTATGGTTTCCTTTGAAGAGTTTTTTCCATGGAAAAGTTAAAATATCGTAGATATAATACAATACAAAATATGAATGGGTTTTAAATAGTACTTAAAGTAGTGATTTGCTTTCTTATACTAACGGATCTCACGAAGGTTTTGTTGAGTTTTGTGTGATTGAAGTTTTCAAGTTTTGGGTGAGATCGTGATGGATGAAGGAATAAGGATTATCAAAATGCTAAACTTGGGGATGCCTGGGGCACCCTGTAAGTGCATCTAGTGCCCCTTAGTGATTTTGGTGTATTGAAGACTTATAGGTTAAGGGACTGATGCGTTTGTGAGTGTACACAGGTCTATAAGTCTATGAGGAGTTTGATATTTACAGAGAAAGTCGACCCCTAAAAATGAAGTTCTTCAACTAAAGACTTTGGATCTTTCAAGACTTTCTGAAGACTTTGAAGGTGAAGAAATTGGTGTGATCTTGAAGACTAGGCAATCATTCGAGGAACATGAAGCGTGAAGACTTTTGTTTTCATAGTTTCATTTTCTCTTTCTTGAGTCATAGGAAACACCGTACTGTTAAAGGGGGTCGAGGAAATACTAAGGAAAAATTTCCATGTGATGCTCAACTCAAAATCCTACACCTACCAATCCCTTCGAGTGAAGCCATTGGAAATCTCATACAGTTCAGTCATATTCTTCAGTGACAGAGATAAAGTTCTTCAGGTCTCTGAGGAATTTGTTCTGACTGAGGAGTTAGGAATTCACCAGTGTGAATTGCCTACACAGTGAGGAACATGATAGCCCTGAGGATTTTGATAGTCAAAATTCCGACCGTTGCTGTGCTATGCGCGAGTGGTTCCAAAAATATCTACCCACCTAACGGTCATATCAGACAAGGGCATTTATGTCTTATCATGTCGGGCTGCTCCCTAGGCTATAAATAGCCGCCCCCTTCAACCACTAGCTGGTTGGCTACTCCGAGAGAAACTGACACTTGTCAATTGTGAGCATCCCATCCTCCGAGGACTTTGAGCGAAAATCATCAAGTGAGGAAAACCCAAAAACCCAACACCTACAAACCCAAAGTGATTGAGCATCACTGAAGAGATTGATCCTGCGTGGATCTGATGCTTGTTTCCTTTGAAGACTGTGCTTCTTCCAGACGGTTAGGCTTCAAGGTCTAGAGCATCCAAGCGGAATTGGGGATCGCCGAGTGACCGAGTTTGTGAAGGTTCGGAAGTCACCTGAAGACTTACCACGAGTGATTGGGCGAGGTCTGTGTGACCTTAGCTCAAGGAGAATACGGTGAGGACTGTGTGTCCGGGACTGGGTGTCCTCGAGTTTAAATACTCACCCGCTCCATCCAGATGTACAACTGAGACAACAGTTGGAACTGGTCTACCAAATCATTGTCTTCAGCAAGCTTACTGGTTCTATTTCCTCAACTCTTTCATTTCTTCTTGTCTATTGTTGCGTGCATGTTCATATCTGTTTGAAGACTTTGACTGAAGACTTTCTCAATTTCCTCAGTTCAATTTCTTCAGTCTGTCCGTCTTCTTTCTTGTGTTATCTTGTGTTTACGCTTCCTGTACTCTATGCTTGTCTTCATCTTGCCATGATGACTATGCTTGTATTCTGTTATGTTTACTTCTGAGTACTTATTCCGCTGCTAGTAGTTCTCCATTTAGGAATTTCCTCACCAGCAAATTCCTCTGTGAAAAATTCATAAAAATCGCCTATTCACCCCCCTCTAGTCGATATAACGCACTTTCAATTGGTATCAGAGCAAGGTACTCCCTTGTTTTGTGTGATTTTGGTTTAACCGCCTAGAGTTTTAGTTATGTCGACTGCAGGTATGATCAAGGTCTCTGCTGGGTGTCCTACCTTCGATGGAACGGACTACCCCTACTGGAAGAACAAGATGCGAATGCATCTTGAGGCAATTGACAACGATCTCTGGTATTTTGTGGAAAATGGTGTTCCCTCAGTCACACCTTGTCTGAACACTACTAATGTGAAGAGATTCAAGCAACTCGATTCTCAAGTGAAGAATATCATATGTGGTCATCTGAGCAAAGAACAATATGGAAGAGTGAGTGCTTTGGAAACTGCCAAGCTTATCTGGGATAGGCTACCCAAAGTAAATGAAGGAGTCTCAACTCAACGTGACTCTTGTGTTGCCGTTCTTCGCAATCTCTTCAACCGCTTCAAAAGACTCGACAATGAAAATGTTCAGCAAACCTTCGATCGCCTCACCGACATCTCAAATGAGCTTCAAGCGCTTGGCGCCACTGCCATCACCGACCATGAGGTGGTGAAGAAATTGCTGAGATCGCTAGATTCTTCATTTGATACTCTGGCACTGATGATTCAAGAGCGTGCTGACTACAAGTCACTTGATCCCGCTGATATCCTCGAGAGGCTAAATGCTCATGAGTTCCAGCTTGCTGAGAAGAGAGATCTCTACGGTTCGAGCTATGGCAGATCATGTGCTTTTAAGGCCAAGGCAGTCTCTGAGTCTGAAGATGAAGACTCTGCTAGCAGTCTTGGTGATTCCGAAGAACTGAGCCAGGAACTTGCACTGCTCGTGAAGAAATTTCAGAAGTTCTCTAGACGTGGTTGCTTTGGAAAACCCTCAAGGAGCAATGATTCCTCATCCAGTGACTACAAGAAGAGGCTGTGTCACAAATGCAAGAAACCTGGTCACTACATCCAAGATTGTCCTCAGTGGGATAAGGAATCAAACAAGAAGAAATACAAGGATTACAGTCCCGATGACGCAAAGAAGAAGAAGAAATCCTCCAAGTCTTCATCATGAAAATCCTTGAGGTCTTCATCTCACAAGAAGAGCAGCTCCAAGAAGGCTCGGGCATTCATTGGCAAGAAAACGGACTCTGAGGCTGAATCTGAGGAACATGAGGACGAGGAGGCATCTGAGGAGTCTGAATCTGGTGTGGCGAGTCTAGCTCTCGCTACTGCATTCGTCAGCAAGTCTATCTTCAACTCTGAAGAAAATGACTCCACCAACAAGGCTGATGAAGGCAATGATGACTACGCTCCCACCTATTGCTTCATGGCAAAAGGTGCCAAGGTAACTAAATACGCCTCCTCTGACTCTAGTGAGGATGAATCTGATGAGAATCTCAAACCCAGCTACTCTAAACTTGCTAAAATTGCTGTGGAACAACAAAAGGCCTTTGAAAAGGTTCAAAATATGCTAGACAAAAGTGATGATATGTTGGGTGAAGAAATGGATCGCACTAAAACCTTGACTGAAAATCTTCAGAGACTTCAGTCCAGGTTTGACAATCTTCAAGGTCATCATAACACTCTCTTATCAGATCACGAGAAGCTTTCTTATGAATTTCTTCAAAGAAAGCAAGATCTTGAAAAGCTAAGAGTGGATTATGAAGATCTTCAGAAGGAGCGTGATTCATTACTTGCTCAACAAATCAGCGCTACCCAGGAAGAATTTGTTCCTCCATGTCTGAAGTGCATTGAATGTGAAACTGCTAATTCTTCACCTGAATGTTCAAATGCTTCCAATGCTACAAATTCTTCATATGTCTCTGCTGTCACTAATTCCTCATCTGAGGATAATGCAAGTATCAGTGATGATGCAGGGCTGAAGGAATTGTACATGACAGGCATGTACAAAAGCCTCAAAGGGCATCAGACTCTTTGTGATGTGCTCAAAAAGCAGATCCTCAACAGAAACCCTAGGAAAGAGGGTATTGCCTTTGAGAGGAAACTCAATGCTGATGGAACATATTGGAAGCCTGAGCAGTACCCCAAAACCTCATGGGTTGCTGCAAAGGGACCTCCAGTTGATCCATCCAACTTCTGATGAGTCATTTGACTCTAACTATAAACTGTTCAAAAATCAGTATGGTGAAGTATTTGCTAGATATGTTGGGACTAACTGCATGAACGGTTCTCCTATGAAGAAAATCTGGGTTCCCAAAAGTTGCCTTGAAAGACTTCAGGTGAATGTCCTCATGACACCACCTGTGAAGAAAAGGAACTCCAGATCAAATTCTTCATATGAACCAAATTCTTCATATGGATCCAAGTCCTTAGGTGGACCAAATTCCTCACGTGGATCAAATTCCTCAAAAGGATCAAAGTCCTCATATGATCATCATCGTGCTAACCCTTCTATTTCGCAGGGTAGAGCTAAGGGCTATGAATATGTGCATTATTCTTCAAATCATTATGTTCGTAAGTCCTCGAAGAATTTCTCTGTTTATTCATATGCTTACCCTAACCCCTCTTATGTGAAACGAAGTGGACTGGCGTCCATGCCACCTTTCTCATATGGTGCTCACAGAGTGATGAATTCTTTGCCACCCCTCCAGATGTGGGTGGTGAAGAAAAAGAACTAATCTCTTATGCCGGGTCAGGTCTCCAGTCGTGCTCAAAACGACTGAAGAATTTGCTGGAGACCTGAACAGTGCTTGATAGGACGCAGGCTAAACATGATGAAATGAATCTTCATTTCTCACGTCCTCATACTGATTATCTGTTCTAATTGCTTGATGAAATTGACCTGATGATATTGATGTCATATTCTTCACTGATGAAGTATATGAGTTTGTAAGCTGCACTAATTCATCTGCAGGATGATCAACCCAAAGCAAATGAGTGGGTCCTCGGTAGTGGATGTACAAATCACATGACTGGTGACAAGAATCTATTGATGGATGCTCCCTTATCACCGTCACATCTGAAGCATATCATCTTCGCTGACAAAGGAAAAAGTCAGGTATTGGGTCTAGGTAAGGTTGTGATCTCTAAGGATATACACATGGACAAAGTCATGCTTGTCGAGTCCTTAGGATACGACCTCATGTCTGTCTTAATGCTTTGTGATCTTGATATGGTTGTTTTTCTTTGGCAAGTATCGTTGTGTTGTGATCTTGGAAGCTGACAATTCCAAAGTCTTCGAAGGCTTTAGGAGAGGAGACTTGTACATTGTTGATTTCTCTGCAGGACCACAACCTGCCATGTGCTTACTTGCAAAAGCTTCAGAAGGCTGGCTATGGCATCGACGACTTGGTCATGCTGGCATGAGGAATCTGCACATGCTCGCGAAGAGGAAGCATGTCATTTGCATTGAGAATGTCAAATTCCTCAAGGATCACTTATGCGGAGCCTGTGAAGCTGGGAAGATGACAAAGGCCAAGCATCCAGCGAAGACTATCATGACTACCACTCGACCATTTGAATTGCTTCATATGGATCTCTTCGGTCCTAATCATTATTCTGCTGTGACAAATGATGCATCTCTATATGGCTTTGTTATTGTTGATGATTATTCTCGGTACACATGGGTACACATTGTCACTTACAAACATGAAGTGTAGGAAGTCTTCACACGATTTTCCTCAAGGGCTTCAACCAACTATGGTGTGAAGATCAAGCACATCAGGAGTGACAATGGAACCGAGTTCAAGAATTCCGGTCTTGATGACTATCTTGATGAACTTGGTATTACTCATGAGTTATCTGCTCCTTATACTCCTCAACAGAATGGCGTCGTGGAGCGCAAGAACAGAACTCTTGTTGAGATGGCTCGCACTATGCTTGATGAATACAAGATGCCTCGTCGTTTCTGGAGTGAGGCAATTGATACTGCTTGCCACATCATCAACAGAGTATATCTTCACAAATTCTTCAAGAAGACTGCCTATGAACTCCCCAGTGACAAGAAACCCAATGTAAGTTACTTCAAAGTCTTCAGTGCTAAATGTTGGATTATAGATCCTCATCACAATTCTAAGTTTGCATCGAAAGCACATGAGGGTTTCATGTTTGGTTACGGAAAGGACTCGCACACCTTCAAAGTCTTCAACAACGTTCTTCACAAGGTTGTTGAAACTGTGGATGTGCGGTTCGATGAAACTAATGGCTCGCAAAGAGAGCACCTACCTTCTGTAATAGATGAACCAGCACCTGAGGATTCTATCAAGTTCAAAGCCATTGAGGATGTCATTCCTACTGAAGAATCTGCTGAAGAATTCATTCCAGAACGTGATGAACGTCGAGCTGGCGTACCTGAAGAAAATGGTGCTGAGGAAAATGCTCCTGAAGAAAATGTGGATCAAATTCCTCAAAGACAACCCGCTCATCCTCGTATTGCAAATGAAGTGCAAATTGAGAAGATCATCGATGACATTGAAGCACCAGGTCCTCTCACACGCTCAAAAGCTTTACATTTATCTAACTTTTGTGGGCACTTTGCGTTTGTCTCTATCACAGAGCCCACTAAGGTAGATGAAGCATTTCTGGAGCCTGAGTGGATTCAAGCTATGCAAGAAGAATTACATCAGGTCGAGCTCAACAACGTCTGGGAACTGGTCAAACGTCCAGATCCTCGCAAGCACAACATTATTGGCACAAAGTGGATCTACCGCAACAAGCAAGATGATAATGGCCTTGTGGTGAGGAATAAGGCTCGGCTTGTAGCTCAAGGCTACACACAGGTTGAAGGAATTGACTTGATGAAACTTTTGCACCTGTTGCTAGACTTGAGGCTATTCGCATATTACTTGCCTATGCTAACAATCATGATATTATCTTACAACAAATGGATGTGAAAAGTGCATTCCTCAATGGTAAGCTTGAGGAAGAAGTATATGTTGCTCAACCCACAGGTTTTGAAGATCCAAAGAATCCCGACAAAGTCTTCAAGCTCAACAAGGCCCTGTATGGCCTCAAGCAAGCCCCTCGGGCGTGGTATGATACCTTGAAGGAATTCTTCATGAAGAAAGGCTTCAAACCCGGTTCACTTGACCCAACTCTTTTCACTAAGTATTATGATGGTGAATTGTTTGTGTGCCAAATATATGTTGATGATATCATTTTCGGCTGTATTGACCAAGGATATAGTGATGAATTTGCCTATATGATGAGTGAAGAATATCAAATGTCTATGATGGGAGAGTTGAAATTCTTTTTAGGTCTTCAAATTCGTCAACAGCGCAATGGAATATTCATATCTCAGGAGAAATACCTCAAGGAAGTATTGAGGAAATTCGGCATGCAAGATTGCAAAGGGGTCAAAATTCCAGTGCCCACAAATGGCCATCTATGCACTGATGAAAATGGTAAAGACTTCGATCAAAAGGTATACCGCTCCATGATTGGCTCTTTATTGTACCTATGTGCATCTAGGCCGGATATTATGCTTAGTGTTTGCCCGTGTGCCCAATTTCAAGCTACACGGAAGGAATCACACCATAAGGCTGTGAAGCATATTCTTCGATACTTACTCACACACCAACACTTGGATTATGGTATCCCAAGGGCTCCACTTTTAATCTCATTGGATATTCAGACTCTGACTATGCTGGTGATCGCGTGGACCGCAAGTCAACATCTGGTACATGTCATTTCCTCGAACGATCTTTGGTCTGTTGGTCCTCGAAGAAACAGAACTGCGTATCTCTCTCCACTACAGAAGCTGAGTGCTGCTGGATCATGCTGTGCTCAACTACTATGGATGAAGCAAACACTCAAGGACTATGGCGTCAACGTGAAGAATGTGCCTCTCAACTCAAAATCCTACACCTACCAATCCCTTTGAGTGAAGCCATTGGAAATCTCATACAGTTCAGTCATATTCTTCAGTGACAAAGACAAAGTTCTTCTGGTCTCTGAGGAATTTGTTCTGACTGAGGAGTTAGGAATTCACCAGTGTGAATTGCCTACACAGTGAGGAACATGATAGCCCTGAGGATTTTGATAGTCAAAATTCCGACCGTTGCTGTGCTATGCGCCATCGGTTCCAAAAATATCTACCCACCTAATGATTATATCAGACAAGGGAATTTATGTCTTATCATGTCGGGCTGCTCCCTTGGCTATAAATAGCCGCCCCCCTTCAACCACTAGCTGGTTGGCTTCTCCGAGAGAAACTGACACTTGTCAATTGTGAGCATCCCATCCTCCGAGGACTTTGAGCGAAAATCATCAAGTGAGGAAAACCCAAAAACCCAACACCTACAAACCCAAAGTGATTGAGCATCACTGAAGAGATTGATCCTGCGTGGATACGGCGCTTGTTTCCTTTGAAGACTGTGCTTCTTCCAGACGGTTAGGCTTCAAGGTCTAGAGCATCCAAGCGGAATTGTGGATCGCCGAGTGACCGAGTTTGTGAAGGTTCGGAAGTCACCTGAAGACTTACCACGAGTGATTGGGCGAGGTCTGTGTGACCTTAGCTCAAGGAGAATATGGTGAGGACTGTGTGTCCGGGACTGGGTGTCCTCGAGTTTAAATACTCAGCCGCTCCAACCAGATGTACAACTGAGACAGCAGTTGGAACTGGTCTACCAAATCATTGTCTTCACCATGCTTACTAGTTCTATTTCCTCAACTCTTTAATTTCTTCTTGTCTGTTGTTGCGTGCCTGTTCATATCTGTTTGAAGACTTTGACTGAAGACTTTCTCAATTTCCTCAATTCAATTTCTCCAGTTTGTCCGTCATCTTTCTTGTGTTATCCTGTGTTTACGCTTCCTGTACTCTGTGCTTGTCTTCATCTCGCCATGATGGCTATGCTTGTATTCTTTTATGTTTACTTCTGAGTACTTATTCCGCTGCTAGTAGTTCTTCATTTAGGAATTTCCTCACCAGCAAAATTCCTCTGTGAAAAATTCATAAAAATCGCCTATTCACCCCCTCTAGTCGATATAACGCACTTTCACACCCCAAGATAATATTCAAGAAGTATCAAGCAACTAAGCTTGGGGATGCCCCCAAGTGGCATCCCCTCTTTCTTCTAACAACCATCGATATTTTACTTGAAACTATATTTTTATTCGTCACATATTATGAGTTTTGCTTGGAGCGTCTCGTATGATATGAGTCTTTTCTTGTTTTGCTTTTTGTTTTAAGTCATCTAGAGGGAGACAAAATTATGCTATGACTTTTTAGAATTTCTCTCTATGCTTCACTTAAATCTTTATGAGCTATGGAATTGCTCTAGTGCTTCACTTATATGTTTTTGAGCACAGTGTGCGTTACTATTTTTGAAGAAATGCTCTCATGCTTCACTTAGATTTATTTTAGAGGTATTTTTTTTAAGAAATTCTCTCTTGCTTCACTTAAATTATTCTGAGAGAAGAATTTTTTTATGCTCATGTTCTTCACATAGATTTGTTTGAGCTATCAAAAGAAACATATGAAATTAGTCCCAAAGTGATAGATATTCAAGAGGGTTATAATAAAAACTTTAATGAAGATCATTGGACAAAATAAACTTGATTCTTTGTAATAGTTTTGAGATATGATGATAGTGAGATGTGATTCATGTTGATGAGTAATTATGCTTTAGTAAGAATATTGGTGTTAAGGTTTGTGATTCCCTATGCAAGCACGAAAGTCAATAGTTATGCAATGGAATTACATCCAACTTGTGGTGCATTATTCGGTGTTAGTTATTCTTAATGCTTTCTTATGGGATTTTTCGTTTCTTGGTTGGATGCTTCCCAATCTTTTGCTAGCCTTCATTTGCACTAAGTATGATCAGTACTTGTGCATCCAAAATCCTTTAAACCAGTTTTTGCCACATGAGTCCACTATACCTACCTATATGCGGTATTCTTTTTTTGTTCTAAGAAAATTTGTATGTGCCATCTCTAATTTTCAACATAAATTTCTCTTTTGTGTGCTCGTACCACTCATGAAACGGTAGGGGTGGATGATATATTTCCATGCTAGATGTGTTATTCTCAAGATGAGTGTTTATTCACTTGTCATTGCACGAGAGTACGGCAAAGGTATTAGGGATGCCCAGTCCCGAAATGAAAAAATGAATTTACTTTATGATGTCAAATAATAAATTCATTGGAAAGTGTTGGTATGGAAGGCACCCATGGATACGGTTAGCCATGGAAAGTGAAAGTTTGGTGGAAAAAGGAATAAACTTTATTTTCCGTTTGGCAACCACCTATGATATATCTAGCATGGAAAGTATTGGGAACTACTCGATCGTTTTCGTTGATAGGAAAAGCATGCCACCCAAAATATTTTATCTCTATTTTTTTGCTTTCGTCCCTGGCACCTCTACAAATCCCTACTTCCCTCCACGAAGGGCCTTTCTATTTACTTTATGCAAATTTTATTTTACTTGAGTTTCCATCTTCTCTTATAAAGCCCCAACTAAGGGGCACTACGATCGTACTTGAGCATTGGTTGCTAATATGCGAGTGTGTTTCATGAATGGATCAATGATTGAGCATAATGGACTAGGGATAACTTGCTTTAGTGTTGATATTTTGAAAGACATGTTTGTTTGTTGATATGCTTGAGTATTAAAGTCCTCATGTCAAAACTAGACTATTGCTTTGAACCATATAAAAGTCCAAATGCCCATGCTACAAAGAAAAGAATGTGTGATGTGTTGGGGAACGTAGTAATTTCAAAAAAATTCCTACGCACACGCAAGATCATGGTGATGCATAGCAACGAGAGGGGAGAGTGTGTCCACGTACCCTCGTAGACCGTAAGCGGAAGCGTTATGACAACGCGGTTGATGTAGTCGTACGTCTTCACGATCCGACCAATCCAAGCACCGAACGTACGGAGCCTCCGAGTTCAGCACACGTTCAGCTCGATGACGATCCCCGAACTCCGATCCAGCAGGGTGTCGGGGATGAGTTCCATCAGCACGACGGCGTGGTGATGATGATGATGTTCTACCGATGCAGGGCTTCGCCTAAGCACCGCAACGATATGACCCAGGTGGAATATGGTGGAGGGGGGCACCGCACACGTCTAAGGAACGATCACGAAGATCAACTTGTGTGTTATGGGGTGCCCCCTGCCCCTGTATATAAAGGAGGGAGGGGGGAGGTGCGGCCGCCCCCTAGGGGTGCGCCTGGAGGAGTCCTACTCCCACCGGGAGTAGGACTCCCTCCTCTTGCCTTGTAGGAGAAGGAAAGGGGGGAGGGGAAAGAGGAAAGGTGGGTGCCGCCCCCCCTTCCTTGTCCTATTCGGACTAGAGGGGGAGGGGGCGCGCGGCCTGCCCTGGCCGGCCCTCCTCTTCTCCCTTAGGGCCCAAGTAGGCCCATTATCCCCCCCCCCCCCGGGGGGGGGTTCCGGTAACCCCCCGGTACTCCGGAAAAATCCCGATTTCTCCCGGAACAATTCCGATATCCAAATATAGGCTTCCAATATATCAATCTTTATGTCTCGACCATTTCAAGACTCCTCATCATGTCCGTGATCACATCCGGGACTCCGAACAACCTTTGGTACATCAAAACATACAAACTCATAATGAAATTGTCATCATAACTTTAAGCGTGCGGACCCTACGGGTTCGAGAACTATGTAGACATGACCTAGAATTGTTTCCGGTCAATAACCGATAGCGGAACCTGGATGCTCATATTGGCTCCTACATATTCTACGAAGATCTTTATCAGTCAAACCGCATAACAACATACGTTGTTCCCTTTGTCATCGGTATGTTACTTGCCCGAGATTCGATCGTCGGTATCTCAATACCTAGTTCAATCTCGTTACCGGCAAGTCTCTTTACTCGTTCTGTAATACATCATCCCGCAACTAACTAATTAGTTGCAATGCTTGCAAGGCTTAAGTGATGTGTATTACCGAGAGGGCCCAGAGATACCTCTCCGACAATCGGAGTGACAAATCCTAATCTTGAAATACGCCAACCCAACATGTACCTTCAGAGACACCTGTAGAGCTCCTTTATAATCACCCAGTTACGTTGTGACGTTTGGTAGCACACAAAGTGTTCCTCCGGTAAACGGGAGTTGCATAATCTCATAGTCACAGGAACATGTATAAGTCATGAAGAAAGCATTAGCAACATACTAAACAATCGTGTGCTAAGCTAACGGAATGGGTCAAGTCAATCACATCATTCTCCTAATGATGTGATCCCGTTAATCAAATGACAACTCTTTATACATGGCTAGGAAACATAACCATCTTTGATTAACGAGCTAGTCAAGTAGATGCATACTAGTGACACTCAGTTTCCGGTTAATACAATTCTAGCATGAATAATAAACATTTATTATGATATAAGGAAATAAATAATAACTTTATTATTGCCTCTAGGGCATATTTCCTTCAGTCTCCCACTTGCACTAGAGTCAATAATCTAGTTCACATCATCATGTGATTCAACACCAATATTCACATCTGTATGTGATTAATACCCATAGTTCACATCGTCATGTGATCAACACCCAAAGGGTTTACTAGAGTCAATAATCTAGTTCACATCACTATGTGATTAAGACCCAAAGAGTACTAAGGTGTGATCATGTTTTGCTCGTGAGAGAAGCTTAGTCAACGGTTCTGTCACATTCAGAGCCGTATGTATTTTGCAAATATTCTATGTCTTCAATGCTCTGCACGGAGCTACTCTAGCTAATTGCTCCCATTTTCAATATGTATCCAGATTGAGACTTAGAGTCATCTGGATCAATGTAAAAGTTTGCATCGATGTAACTTTTACGACAAACTCTTTTATCACCTCCATAATCGAGAAACATCTCCTTATTCCACTAAGGATAATTTTGACCAATGTCCATTGATCTACTCTTAGATCACTATTGTACTCCCTTGCCAAACCAGGGCAGAGTATACAATAGTTCTGGTCCATAGCATGGCATACTTTTATAGAACCTATGACTGATGCATAGGGAATGACTTTCATTCTCTTTCTATTTTCTGCCGTGGTCGGGGTTTGAGTCTTACTCAATTTCATACCTTTGCAACACAGGCAAGAACTCTTTCTTTGACTGTTCCATTTTGAACTACTTCAAAATCTTGTCAAGGTATGTACTTATTGAAAATCTTATCAAGCGTCTTGATCTATCTCAATAGATCTTGATGCTCAATATGTAAGTAGCTTTACTGATATCTTTCTTTGAAAAACTCCTTTCAAATACTCCTTTATGCTTTCCAGAAAAATTCTACATCATTTCTAATCAATAATATGTCACTCACATATACTTATCAGAAAGTCTGTAGTGCTCCCACTCACTTTGTTGTAAACACAGGCTTCACTGCAAGTCCATATAAAAGTATATGCTTTGATCAACTTATCAAAGCATATATTCCAACTCCGAGATGCTTGCACCAGTCCATAGATGGATCGCTGGAGCTTGCACATTTTATTAGCACCTTTAGGATTGACAAAACCTTATGGTTGTATCATATACAACACTTCTTTAAGAAATATCCATTTAAGGAATGCAGTTTTTGACATCCATTTGCCAGATTTCATAAAATGTGGCAATTGCTAACATGATTCAGACAAACTTAAGCATCGTTACGAGTGAGAAAATCTCATCATATTCAACACCTTGAACTTGTCAAAAAACCTTTTTGCGACAAGTCGAGCTTTGTAGATAGTAACACTACTATCACTGTCCGTCTTCCTCTTGAAGATCCATTTATTTAACATGGCTTGCTGATCATCGAGCAAGTCAATCAAAGTCCATACTTTGTTCTCATACATGGATCCCATCTCAGATTTTATGGCCTCAAGCCATTTCGTGGAATCTAGGCTCATCATCGCTTCCTCATAGTTCGTAGGTTCATCATGGTCTAGTAACATGACTTCTAGAACAGGATTACCGTACCACTCTGGTGCGGACCATACTCTGGAAGACCTACGAGTTTCTGTAGTAACTTGATCCGAAGTTTCATGATCATCATCATTAACTTCCTCACTAATCGGTGTAGGCATCACTGGAACTGATTTCTGTGATGAGCTACTTTCCAATTTGGGAGAAGGTACAGTTACCTCATCAAGTTCTACTTTCCTCCCACTCACTTCTTTTGAGAGAAACTCCTTCTTTAGAAAGGATCCATCTTAGCAACGAATAACTTGCCTTCGGATCTGTGATAGAAGGTGTACCCAATAGTTACCTTTGGGTATTCTATGAAGACGCACTTCTCCGATTTGGGTTCGAGCTTATCAGGTGAAAACTTTTTCACATAAGCATCGCAGCCCCAAACTTTAAGAAACGACAACTTTGGTTTCTCGCCAAACCACAGTTAATAAGGCATCGTTTCAACGGATTTTGATGGTGCCCTATTTAAAGTGAATGCAGCTGTCTCTAATGCATAATCCCAAACCGATAGTGGTAAATCGGTATGAGACATCATAGATTGCACTATATCCAATAAAGTATGGTTATGACGTTCGGACACACCATAACGCTGTGGTGTTCCATGTGGCGTGAGCTGTGAAACTATTCCACATTGTTTTATATGAAGGCCAAACTCATAACTCAAATGTTCTTCTCCACGATCAGATCGTAGAAACTTTATTTTCTTGTTACAATGATTCTCCACTTCACTCTAAATTCTTTGATCTTTTCAAATTTTCAGACTTATGTTTCATCAAGTAGATATACCCATATCTGCTCAAATCATCTGTGAAGGTCAGAAAATAACGATACACGCCGCGAGCCTTAACACTCATCAGATCGCATACATCGGTATGTATTATTTCCAATAAGTCAATAGCTCGTTCCATTGTTCCGGAGAACGGAGTTTTAGTCATCTTGCCCAAAAGGCATGGTTCGCAAGCATCAAATGATTCATAACCAAGTGAATCCGAAAATCCATCTTTATGGAGTTTCTTCATGCGCTTTACACCGATATGACCCAAACGGCAGTGCCACAAATAGGTTGCACTATCATTATTAACTTTGCATCTTTTGGCATCAATATTATGAATATGTGTATCACTACGACCGAGATCCAACAAACTATTTTCATTGGGTGTATAACCATCGAAGGTTTTATTCATGTAAACAGAACAACAATTATTCTTTGACTTTAAATGAATAACCGTATCGCAATAAACATGATCAAATCATATTCATGTTCAACGCAAACGCCAAATAACATTTATTTAGGTTTAACACTAATCCCGAAAGTATAGGGAGTGTGCGATGATGATCATATCAATCTTGGAACCACTCCCAATACACATCGTCACTTCACCCTCAACTAGTCTCTGTTTATTCTGTAACTCCTGTTTCGAGTCACTAATTTTTAGCAACCGAACAGGTATCAAATACTCAGGCGCTACTATAAACACTAGTAAGGTACACATCAATAATCTGTATATCAAATATACCCTTGTTCACTCTGCCGTCATTCTTATCCACCAAATATTCAGGGTATTTCCATTTCCAGTGACCATTTCCTTTGCAGTGTAAGCACTCAGTTTCAGGCTTTGGTTCAACTTTGGGCTTCTTCGTGGGAGTGACAACTTTCTTGTCATTCTACTTGAAGTTCCCCTTTCTTTCCCATTGCCCTTTTCTTGAAACTAGTGATCTTGTCAACCATCAACAGTTGATGCTCTTTCTTGATTTCTACCTTCGTCGATTTCAACATCACGAAGAGCTCGGGAATCATTTTCGTCATCCCTTGCATTATAGTTCATCACGAAGTTCCAATAACTTGGTGATGGTGACTAGAGAACTCTGCCAATCACTATCTTATCAGGAAGATTAACTCCCACTCGATTCAAGTGATTGTAGTACTCAGACAATCTAAGTACTTGCTCACTAGTTGAGCAATTCTCCTCCATCTTTTAGGCGAAGTATTTGTCAAAGGTCTCATACCTCTTGACACGGACATGAGTCTGAAATACTAATTTCATCTCATGGAACATCTCATATGTTCCATGACGTTTCAAAAACATTTTTGTAGTCCCGGTTCTAAGCCATAAAGCATGGTGCACAAAACTATCAAGTAGTCTTCATATTGAGCTAGCCAAATGTTCATAACGTCTGTATCTGCTCCTGCAATAGGTTTGTCACCTAGCGGTGCATCAAGGACATAATTTTTCTTTGCAGCAACAAGGATAATCCTCAGATCACGGATCGAATTCGCATCATTGCTACTAACATCTTTCAACACAGTTTTCTCTAGGAACATATATAAAAACATATGAAAGCAACAACGCAAGCTATTGATCTACAACATAATTTGCAAAATACTACCAGGACTAAGTTCATGATAAATTAAAGTTCAATTAATCATATTACTAAAGAACTCCCACTTAGATAGACATCCCTCTAATCCTCTAAGTGATTACGTGATCCATATCAACTACACCATGTCCGATCATCACGTGAGATGGAGTAGTTTCAATGGTGAACATCACTATGTTGATCATATCTACTATATGATTCACGTTCGACCTTTCGGTCTCCGTGTTCCGAGGCCATATCTGTATATGCTAGGCTCATCAAGTTTAACCTGAGTATTTCGCGTGCGCAACTGTTTTGCACCCGTTGTATTTGAACGCAGAGCCTATCACACCCGATCATCACGTGGTGTCTCAGCACGAAGAACTTTCACAACGGTGCATACTCAGGGAGAACACTTCTTGATAATTTAGTGAGAGATCATCTTAAAATGCTACCGTCAATCAAAGCAAGATAAGATGCATAAAGGATAAACATCACATGCAATCAATATAAGTGATATGATATGGCCATCATCATCTTGTGCTTGTGATCTCCATCTCCGAAGCACCGTCGTGATCACCAACGTCACCGGCGCGACACCTTGATCTCCATCGTAGCATCATTGTCGTTACGCCATCTATTGCTTCTACGACTATCGCTACCACTTAGTGATAAAGTAAAGCAATTACAGGGCGTTTGCATTTCATACAATAAAGCGACAACCATATGGCTCCTGCCAGTTGCCGATAACTTCAGTTATAAAACATGATCATCTCATACAATAAAATATAGCATCATGTCTTGACCATATCACATGACAACATGCCCTGCAAAAACAAATTAGACGTCCTCTACTTTGTTGTTGCAAATTTTACGTGGCTGCTATGGGCTGAGCAAGAACCGTTCTTACCTACGCATCAAAACCACAACGATAGTTCGTCAAGTTAGTGTTGTTTTAACCTTCGCAAGGACCGGGCGTAGCCACACTCGGTTCAACTAAAGTTGGAGAAACAGACACCTGCTAGTCACCTGTGTGCGAAGCACGGCGGTAAAACCAGTCTCGCGTAAGCGTACGCATAATGTCGGTCCGGGCCGCTTCATCCAACAATACCGCTGAACCAAAGTATGACATGCTGGTAAGCAGTATGACTTGTATCGCCCACAACTTACTTGTGTTCTACTCGTGCAAATAACATCAACGCATAAAACCTAGGCTCGGATGCCACTGTTGGGCAACATAGTAATTTCAAAAAATTTCCCACGCACACGCAAGATCATGGTGATGCATAGAAATGAGAGGGGAGAGTGTGTCCACGTACCCTCGTAGACCGTAAGCGGAAGCGTAATGACAACGCGGTTGATGTAGTCGTACGTCTTCACGATCCGACCGATCCAAGCACCGAACGTACGGAGCCTCCTAGTTCAGCACACGTTCAGCTCGATGACGATCCCCGGACTCCGATCCAGCAGGGTGTCGGGGATGAGTTCCATCAGCACGACGACGTGGTGGTGGTGATGATGTTCTACCGATGCAGGGCTTCACCTAAGCACCGCAACGATATGACCGAGGTGGAATATGGTGGAGGGGCGCACCGCACACGGCTAAGGAACGATCATGAAGATCAACTTGTGTGTTATGGGGTGCCCCCTGCCCCCGTATATAAAGGAGGGATGGGGGAGGTGCGGCCGGCCCCTAGGGGTGCGCCTGGAGGAGTCCTACTCCCACCGGGAGTAGGACTCCCTCCTCTTGCCTTGTAGGAGAAGGAAAGGGGGAAGGGGAAAGAGGAAAGGGGGGCGCCCCCCCTTCCTTGTCCTATTTGGACTAGAGGGGGAGGGGGCGCGCGGCCTGCCCTGGCCGGCCCTCCTCCTCTCCCTTAGGGCCCAAGTAGGCCCATTATCCCCCGGGGAGGGGTGGGGTGCCGGTAACCCCCCGGTACTCCGGAAAAATCCCGATTTCTCCCGGAACAATTCCGATATCCAAATATAGGCTTCCAATATATCAATCTTTATGTCTCGACCATTTCGAGACTCATCGTCATGTCCGTGATCACATCCGAGACTCCGAACAACCTTCGGTACATCAAAACATACAAACTCATAATGAAACTGTCATCGTAACTTTAAGCTTGCGGACCCTACGGGTTCGAGAACTATGTAGACATGACCTAGAACTGTTTCCGGTCATAACCAATAGCGGAACCTGGATGCTCATATTGGCTCCTACATATTCTACGAAGATCTTTATCGGTCGAACCGCATAACAACATACGTTGTTCCCTTTGTCATCAGTATGTTACTTGCCCGAGATTCGATCATCGGTATCTCAATACCTTGTTCAATCTCGTTACCGGCAAGTCTCTTTACTCGTTCCGTAATACATCATCCCGCAACTAACTAATTAGTTGCAATGCTTGCAAGGCTTAAGTGATGTGTATTACCGAGAGGGCCCAGAGATACCTCTCCGACAATCAGAGTGACAAATCCTAATCTCGAAATACGCCAACCCAACATGTACCTTCGGAGACACCTGTAGAGCTCCTTTATAATCACCCAGTTACGTTGTGGCGTTTGGTAGCACACAAAGTGTTCCTCCGGTAAACGGGAGTTGCATAATCTCATAGTCACAGGAACATGTATAAGTCATGAAGAAAGCATTAGCAACATACTAAATGATTTGTGCTAAGCTAACGGAATGGGTCAAGTCAATCACATCATTCTCCTAATGATGTGATCCCATTAATCAAATGACAACTCTTTGTCCATGGCTAGGAAACATAACCATCTTTGATTAACGAGCTAGTCAAGTAGAGTCATACTAGTGACACTCAGTTTGTCTATGTATTCACACATGTATCATGTTTCCGGTTAATACAATTCTAGCATGAATAATAAACATTTATTATGATATAACGAAATAAATAATAACTTTATTATTGCCTCTAGGGCATATTTCCTTCATGATGAACATGTTAGGCAGCATTCCACATCAAAATTTCTATTTGTATCATTTAACTACTCGAGGACGAGCAGGAATTAATCTTGGGGATGCTGACATGTCTCCAACGTATCTATAATTTTTATTGTTCCATGTTGTTATATTATCATTCTTGATGTTTTACAATCATTTTATAGCAAGTTTATATCATTTTTTGGGACTAACCTACTGGTCATCTGTCTCTGAATCCATCTCCGAGGAGCTATCGGGACCCAACAAGAGATCTGCTTCGACAGGTAGCATTGTCTGCTCTGAAGGCCTTGTTTTCACTCCAGATTTTTTCATCTCCCACCCAAATGGCTGATTCACAGGAAGAGTAATTTAATGTACAAACATTGTTGACAAATGGAAATGTAGTGAAGAAAAGGATGGGTAAGATATCATTCAAATATATGATGCCTGGTTAAACAGGATGGCATTGCACATTTCACATATATTATGGCTGGCTAAAAGACATGAGACTGCATAATTCCCATATATGATATAGAAACGAAACATGTGGCATTACAGAACATGTCTAAACTAAGCAGATGACATATATGATGTCAAAAGTAGGCACTGCAAGGCAACATATGCATGATATGACTAACATCATCATGCCAAGGTAGAGCAAACACCTTGGGGGGTAAATAGGAGTGGTTAGCGGCATCTGAATCCGTCTCTGAACAGATATCTTCCTTTGGATTACAATCTGGAGAAGGGTGTGGAGGGTTTGCCATTCAACCCACCATGGAGTGATGTCTGCATGACATTGTATTGCCACGCAAAAATCTTCTCTTTTTCTCTACATGTTCAGCATGACTGTGTACAATATCTAACATGCATACGAACAAAATATGGTGAGATTATGTAAGGAGAGCATGCAGAAATTTAGAGTGATGGTAATAGCCAGTGGATGGATCCCAAAATAATGATAGCAGGCTGATGATTGCTTTAATTTAATAAAAATACAGATGATGATTGCTTTACTATTATTTTCCCACCCAAGATGAACAACATAGGCATACCCTAGGTGAACCAGATATTAGACAGAGATACTATTCATTGCTTCCTCGATATGTGCCCCACAACTAATTTAGAACTCAAGTTGAACATTAATTTGGACCTGACTTGGAGTCCAAGAGGTGAACATGACGATAAAGTAGCAGGTAATTTTAGGAAATGCATAACATAAGCAGAAACAAAAGAGTGCGACCTCTCTTGTGGACCCGTGTACTCCTCAGGTTCATCTGCTAAGTCAATGATGGTTATGTCGTTGCGGTGGGTGCCGACGGCAGGGAAGGAGATCTGAGGCGGCGAAAGACGGTCATGAGTCGTGATGTCTGGTTTGGTGGATGTTTCTGTCGATGGAGCAGCTCAGGTGAGGTGGACGACATCGCGGTAGGAGCAGGACAAACCACACAAAGTTCCCTTCGACACCTACCTGTAACTGAAGTAATTCTATAAGGGCTCATTTGGCTTGCATGATTCTAAAAATGCAGGGATAGGAAAAACACCGGACTAGGATAGGAATGCACATGGTAAACAGAGCATTTGTAAACATAGGATTTCTGTCAACTTGGGTGTTTGGTTTACAGGAATTGGAAGAGCAGAGGAATGCCAAGAAACATGGCCAAAATAAAGTGAAACCATATGAAAGCGTGTACAATTAGAATGTTATTCTGCCACTAATGCACTTGGTCTTGTTTTTGTGCATAGGATTTTGAAAAGTAGGTCCAGGTGGATGTTTTGCTTCATTCCTTTCAACAAAATGCATGAATAATTGAATAGTAGAGTGCCATTGGAAAATTCCCTATTGCTATGTTTTTCCGTTGAACCAAAATAGCCATAATGGATCGACATGAATGTATATTAATAAGTGATGCAACAAGTGTACAACCTCTTTGCCGTAGCCGTGTTGACCTCAGCATCATTGGGTTGGTCACTGAAGCAGTTGAGGCAGAGGTGGATGTCAGAGGTGTGGAGGAAGATCCGAGGAATCTATAGACGGCGTCCAGGGCACTGCTCTGTTGTGATGGATCGTTATGTCGTTGGAGCAGCTCCGGTGAGCCGTAAGATGTCAAGGCTGAAGCAGCACAAGGCAGACATTGTCAATCTCAAGTGGGATTCTAATAGCATCTCCAATAGATGATGTAAAATAGATGTAAAATTTACATCACCAAAAATCACCTGACTACAACAGATAAGGTAAAAACTGTTGACTCTAAACTTAACTGTCAAAACTGAAATTTACTGTGGAATCTGAATGTTACTGTCGAAACTGAACGCAATGGTAGCAGAGAGGCACTTGACATGTAGTTTAGGGAGGGCCTGCAGCTCATCTTCAACCTACACCCCCCTGAGCCGCTAGCCACCACCGGCCGAACCACCGGCCCCAATGCCGCCTCGCCGCCCCGAAACAACTCCCCACCATCGGTCCGCCGCTGCCCCGGCCAGCCCTCTAGGCCCTCTGCCCCCACCCTGAACCCTAACAGAGATAGTAGGGCACCTCTCCGGCGAGGCCCCGTCCCCGCTGTGGGTGGTTCTTCCTTAACTCTGGCGAGCCCCCCCAGCCCCTGAATATTGACTGACCCAAAAGTCGATTCAGTCGACTGAAGTGTAGCTAAATCGGAGGAGAGCAGCAGCACGAGCGAGGGGGAGAGCAGCAGCAGCAGCGCGAGCGAGCGAGAGCCGGGGCAGCAGCAGCTGGGCGAGCGAGTGATCGAGCGAGAGCCGAAGCAGCAGCAGCAGCATATCCGGTTGGTATGGACGCCGCCGCCGAAGGGGCCTCGCACTGGGGGAGAGCCGCCATGGAGATGTCGCCCATGGCGCCGGCTTCAAGGTAGCCACTCCATGGGCGTGCGAGATGGAGCACCCTCGGCGCCGGGAGGTCAAGTTAAGGAGAAGGTGCGATGCGATGAGTGTACAACCTCTTTGGTGGCACCGAGTAGGCCTCGGCTTCGTCCGAGGAGTCAGTGAGGATGCTGCGGTTCCGGCGGAGCAGGTTAAGGCGATGCTATGGGGATGGAGAAGCCGCGATAGACGAGGCCATCGTCGGAGCAGCTCCTTGGAGGTGGAGGACGGGGCGGCTGAACCGGCGGGACATCAAGATGAATGACAGATCCTCATCCAGGGAGGTGTACGAGGGACGTCGAGCTGTTGCGGTGGACGACATCGTCGGGGAAGAAGCTACGGCTGGGTAGCAGTGAGGTGGCGGACGAAGGAGGGTGGGGTGTCGCGGCTGGAGCGGAGAGGTTATGGTGGCCTGGGATTTCGAATCATGAAGAGGAGGCGATGGGAGGGGGTGAACCATGACTTAGGGACGCGCTTGTCCCAAATGTAGGGTGTGTTACAAAAGTACCCCCCCACCGATTTGAACTAACGGCCCATTCGGCTCAGGGTTAGAAGGGGGATTTTGCGTGTCGGGATTTGGCAGCTGGAGGGACTTTTCATGCGCGTTGTAATTTCAGGATAGCAAGGCGCGGGTTGTGAAGGCGCCAGTTTTGGGAGCACGATATCTGAATTTTCGGGATATAACAAGGCACTGGTTGAATTTTAGGGACAAGCCTAACGTGTAATATTGTACTTGTACGTACCAAATCAATTCGCACTTCCCTCAACCAAAAAGAAAACGAAAAAAATAAAAATATTCACACCACACAAAGAGAGAGTCTTGCCCCGTTTTATTATACAAATGCTATTCAAAGCTACTCCCTCCTTCCATATATATAGGGCCTAATGCGTTTTTCGATCCTAACTTTGACCAAATATTAGAGCAATAATATATGACATGCAACTTACACAAAGCACACCGTTAAATTCGCCTGTGAAAGGTTCTTTCAATGACATAATTTTCACATTGTGCATATCATGTACTATTAATCTTGTCAATAGTCAAAGGCGGTCTTAAAAAACACATTACGCGCTATATAGATGGAAGGAGGGAGTATGAATCCATGTTATGTCCAATTAAATTTTTCCGCTTGCTGTATAATGCATGTAACCTACTCATACCAACATTTTAGTGCATTCCAAATGTCTAAGCTACCGCTGCAATTCGAACTGAATTTGAATTCGTTTCTCTATTTCAATAAGAATCTACAATCATGATTGTTGCCAACTTCAACCATCATTGGTGTATTACCTTAATAACACACCACATGATTACTATAGAGATAAATATGAACTATGTGTATGTACTACATGAACTCGAATTCTATTTTTTGAATACACTTGATGTTGATTCCAAATATAGTACATTTGATGTACTAACTATATATTCATAATCTAAACCATGTTCCACACGCACACCGTGTTTATCACACAAAGTATAGTGCCCTGCCCCCTACATTATGACAAGTATTTAGACCTGAGCTGCAAAAGCCACACATTAGCCCAAATTATAATCAACGTTCTATATATTATATGTAGTACTAGCAAGATGCCCATGCGTTCCACAGAACGTCAACATGATCAAGGGGAGGCCTAATTTGCAAATATGGAGAGGGGTGTGGGTATCTTTTTTCAAAATTGCGATAGTTTCCTTCTTATCCGTCAGATATAAATCGGACGCCCTATATTGCAGGATGGCAGGCACACCATCATCAACAACTCCATTTTTTATAAGAGTAGAGATAAAATATATTATATGTAGTATAACATGTTCATAACCACACCATGTGTATCACTGTTATATATATTCACACATGCGTCGGTTTAAAACACTATGATAAATTCTTCAAATATACGAATTCGCTTTTTATAATGAAGTATGATCTCTATTCGTCTTTTACACCTACACAATTATCTTATCTTTGTAGCTAGCGCTAACTTTCTCTCGTGCATGCACACGCCCACATCCCTCTCACCCTCCCTCAACATTCTCTAGCTGCATCACGCAAATTCGTCTTTTCACTTTGGTCGTTCACCCACAGTGTGTGTAGCCCCCCCAGCTTCTTCTTTACGGCACACATCGATCGATATGCCTCTCTAGCCAGGTGTGCCTAGCACAAACACAAGCTTCCCCTCTTCTCTTATCACCGTCCATGCCTCACTCCCACCACTCTTTTCATCGATCTCGTACTCACACACTCCTTCCCCGTCAATATAGTATGCCTCTCGCACCACCTCCTAGATGCATCCCTCTCTCTCTATCCTTCTCCCCGTGCCTCATTTGCTTCTAACACACACATGCATGTATACCGATCGATCTCCCAACATATACCTAGGTTGACTTTAAGTATTCCCCCCATCGATCGACGTACCTCACAAGTTATGTCTCTCCTTTCTCTGACAAAGGACGATTGATCTTCCTATGTAGTTTTTCTTACCACAGCCATATTGTCCCCCCTCATCATTCGTGCATGCCTCCTGACCCGTCTTTCACACGCACGTGCACAGACAAGCAGCCATCCCCTCTCTTATTGATATTGCAGGCGTGCCCTCCGTTTGTCTAGCAAGCCTATCCCACCATTTGTTAGAAGCAACTCCACTACCACCCCCTCCAACACTCTAGCACTGTCTCTCTCCCAACCTTATTCCTCTCCTACACATATGCATGGATGCCGATCGATCTCCCTTAATACATGAGGTAGATCGATCTCCCTTAATACATGAGGTAGGCCTCTCTCCTCCTCCACACATATACCAGCCATTGTACCTCTATAGTTAATTAGGCCTCCCTCCCCCCCCACCACACACCGATAGTCGAGCGATGTAGGTAGGTATCCATGCCACAGAGACAAACTGCACTTGTCCCCTCTCACATTCAAGTAGGTCAGCCACTCTATATCTTTGACGTGGGCACACACATATTGAATGGCACTCTTTATCGATCGCGCGCGCACACACACACATCATCCGTCTCTTCGATTCTATGGACACCTCAAGGTGATGATACCTCCACTCTCTTCTCCCCCTCTATATATACGATATATCCAGGACTCTATTTCACACGCATTGCATATGTTACATTTTTTGATACCCCCCAAAAAAACTCTCACGAACCCACATACTTTATCTCTCTATGTTTGTATATCTCTCACACAACCCCACATAGGTGGTGTACGTATACAAGATGAGAATAGGTGCACCATGCAAGTACTCACGCTTCGTGCCCAGCCACACCCGCGCGGGTATACGGTGGAGCTCATTTCTGTATGAAATGGCAGCCCATGTGCTAATTTGAACGCGTGTAGCGGTTGTTTACCTACGGAGGTCGTGTACCACACGTGAACGAAACAAAGTTCGACTTGATGCATTGGCGCATTATTTTTAAATAAAGTTATATCGCTCAATGGCACGTACACGGAATATAAAACGATTTTTATGGAGAAAAAGGTAGTCCGCTCCACTATATACAATGGAGCCTGCTTGCCTGGTTTATCTCTCTTCAGAGTATCTCACACAAGGCTGCAGTGGCCTCTCTCTCTCTCTCTCTCTCTCTCACCGTTGGTCACTGATCCGGCCGCATCCTGTCTGCTGGCGGAAAGGGAGGATGTGCATCGTTTCTCCATTCGACGGCGCCAAGGCAGCATGTCCCGATCTGCGGTACACGCCATACTCTCTGACCAAGCTCCAGTGCGGTAGGGCCTATGCCACCTGCTCACTGCCGCAGTATGGGCAGATTCCACCCGCCGCCGCTCACCTAGTTACATCCCGGTGACCTCTAGGTATCCCCTCCGGCCTTGCTCCACTGCCCGTCTTCGCACGTCGCTACATGTGGATCTTCCATAGTTCTTTGCCCGAAACGTAGCTTGTCCAGCGTACTTTCCATATTGCAACCTCGTCCTCACACCGTTTTAGACAAACACAACCGTGTTGTTATCTTCCCTTAGGACAAGGAATATGCTTCTTTTTTTGTCATCGCATGTGTCATCAACTATTATTGGCCAGTAATTGTTTCCTTTCTACCTCTTTTTTGCAAACATGGCTATCCATTTCACCTCGTTGCTATTTGCGACCTTTTGGTGAATTGCACAAATCACTTTTTTCTTAAGAGTGTTTTGCGCAGTTGTACTAAAATGTCACACGGGCAACGTCTCTACATTTCAGTGCGACTACACAAAGGGAGATTGGTTTTGCTCTATCCTCCTCATCCAACTCCGAGCCTAATCTTCTCCAACTAGTTAGTCTTAAGAGAGACTGCAAAGGTGACAGCTTCTATTTGTGTGTTTATTGTTTCATCATCTGTCCTCTATTATCCTAATCACACTTAATATCTTTGGAACAGGGACGCTCAGCTCTATTTTAGTGGAACTGCACAAAATGATCGGAATGTTGCATGCTCTAGACAGCTACTTTTTTTCCCAACATGCCTTGTTGATTTAGACAGAGCTGGGGGGACGTTGCTACCAATGAAAGTATGGATCAATTTTAATTTAACACCTTCTCACAACTTTGTCTTCAGTTGTGATGTAAATATTAGCTCTGATCTGCTAATAATTGAGATGCATTAGCAAGGAAGTTAGTTTTTTATTGTTTCCAAAAGAGCACCGATGGCAAGACACACGAAACAAAAGCTGAAAGCTCGCACCATTGTACAATTTCATGTCTCTGGAAAATTATTTGTATAGTATATCAATTATGTAAACAAATGTTGGAAGCTTGATAGCTTTGCCAGAAGCCTCTTCAGCATCCGGGTCCATGTGCCATGCACAAAATTATACTCCTTCATTCCTAAATATTTGTCTTTTTACAAATTTCAAATGGGCATATTTTGGAGTGTAGATTCACTAATTTTTCTTCGTATGTGTACTCCATCCGTTCCTAAATATTTGTCTTTCTTGAGATTTCAACAAGTGACTACATACAGAGCAAAATGAGTGAATCTACACTCTAAAATATGTTTATATACATCTGTATGTAGTAGTCCATTTGAATCTCTAAAAAGACAAATATTTGGGTAGTCACTCATTGAAATCTCTAGAAAGACAAATACTCCAGAGTATATTTAAGAACCGAGGGGGTAGTGCACAACCGCATGGGAGACTCAACCCGGTCGTTGCACCGCATTAATAGTGAGTAATGAGCAGTCAAATCATAAGCCCCACCTTTCCCACTGTAAGTTGCTCGGAAGAAGCAACCATCAATATGCTCTTCTTTGAATCCGCTCATACTACTCCATCCGTCGCTGTTTATAGAGCGTGCTTCAGAAAAAGAAAAATCTCTGGGACCAAGGCGACTAGCGATCGGCCTGAAAAATAGCACTGGTAGTTATAGCACGACATCTATCACTAGAGGAAATAATGTGTACACACATGCATGCAGTGCTTCCACCCGGGCTACACACATGCATGCACTTACTCCACTCCGTAGTACATAAAGAGACAATTGTGGACTTGATTGCGGTTACCACGCCCTAATTAGTTGAGCATTAAACCAAATGCGTTAAAGTCTCTCTGGTGGTGGAAATGCATTGAGAAAAATGCATCATAATGAAGCGCACCCTGTAAACTGTGACGGAGGGAGGAGTAGTATGAAGGTGCAAAACTAAGTACGCGTATGGCCAGTCGGTCAATGCACCTCCTCTTGGCATATCACTGACATGTGGGACTGGAGTGTGAGCAAACCGATCTCAATTGATGGCAAAATGGCCAACCTGTCGTTCCTTGAGAGAGACGAGGAGCGAGAACACACAGACGGGCTCGCACAGAGGCCAAGATATATTCGAGCATGGTTGATCGATATCATCATTACATGTTGGGCTGCCGTTTTCCGCCCTTCTCCGGAATAAATGTGTACTTTATCAGATATTAACAAAAATAAGAGTATAGACGCTCCACCATGCAGTTCTAGTAGTAGTACTACTCGTACTACTAAACCTTGCGCTTGGCTCTTCGCCTCTTCGTGAAGTCGAACAATGATGGTACTCCGCATGTTCGGTACTACAGTGCATGCCTCTGGCAATCTGACACTGAATGAACTGATGCATGTCCACCGCCTGGGCGAGGGTAGGTTGCATTAGTCTAAAGGCGTAAGCGAGCTTCACCTCGTCCTGCAAGCTTCTCCTTGTTCTGCGAGTTGACGGGACACACCAAAAAGTAGTGCTAGTCCATACTCCCTCCTTTCCGGTTAATATGGCTTAATCTTTTTTGCGGGTCAATGAGAGAGCTTTATTCATATATAAGCTTTCTTAGGACAATCAGCCAAGACACTGGTCACTAGGAAGCGAGGTACCCCGCAAAAAAAGAAGTAGGAAGTGAGGTGTTTCATCAAGCCAGCTCTCAGCCACATTCAAAGTGCAGCAAGCACGGTTCGCACAAAGATGCGCCGCAAGGTTTGCTGACCTGTTTACATGCTAAATAACAAAAAAAGAGGAAATATTACCGAGCGCTCCTATTTGTAACAAGATATGAGCCAGAATTAAGCGAGAATTGTGGCTAGCGTTCCATGCAATAAACTTCCATTATCACATGCGATAACCCTGGAAGAGAACCAAATGTGTTGAAGATTGCTTTATCACATTTTCAAAATATAATAAGAGTGCAGACGCTCCTCCATCCGGTTCCTAGTACTAGTATAGTACATACCTCTATAGACTATAGTAGTAGTACTAGTACTAGTAAACTTTGCGCTTGGTTGTTCGCCTCTTCGGGAAGTCGAACAATAATAGTACTAGTATAGTGTATGCTTCTGGCAATCTAACACCGAATTAACTGTTGCACGTCCACCGCCTGAGCGAGGGAGAGCTTGCATTAGTCAAAAGTTTCTCCTTGTCCTGTGAGCCACCGTGCGCAAGCTTCTCCCGTCCTACAAGCTTCTCCTCGTTTGGCAGGTTGACAGGACACATCAAAGTAATGCTAGTCCATACTGCCTCCTCTCCGGCTAATATGGCTTAATTTCAAACGAGAATACACTGTCTGTCACTGTATATTTGTAAAAATATGGTCAGTGGACTTCATAATATGCTCATTGCGCTCAATATATACATTTTTTGTTGTTTATATGGTCACTAGCTCACCCTAGCTGAGTATGTGTGTGCATGCATGTGTAGGCTGAGCACTTGAGCATGACCGTGTGGGTTCCGCCGTGTGCTCAGACATGCATGCATTAGGGCGTCGCACGCATTTTTGCGTCCATGTGTACGTGTGACTGTTGCATACACGTAGGGGGAGTACGTGTAGGGGCCACTAAGGAGCAGTCAAATCACACAATAAGTTAGTCGGAAGAAGCAACCATCATTTCAGTCTTCAATGACACGTACGCAATATAAAATGGTTGATATGGAGAGAAAAAGAAAACCACTATATATACACTAGCATGAGCCTAAGCTACAAGCCTGCTTGCTTGGGTTGCTCTCTTCACAAGCATAGAACGACGGTGGCCACACCGCTGGTCACGCAGCTGGGGGAAGGGAACAATGTTCTGCGTAGACGCGGTCAACATCGGCGAGGGAGAAAACCCACAGTCGGTGCGTCCCAATCGGGGGTCACCGCGGTATGGGCCGATGTCGCGTCCCAACCGCCCTTCTAGCCACAGCCCAACGTCCCAGGTAGTCCATCTTACTTTTTGAGCCGGCTTGCTCCACTGCCGCAGCTTTCCACGTAGCTCCATCTCCATGTCGATCTTTCTCTACTTCTACCGGCTTATACTTGTGATGAGTTTATGTCTCATGAACTAGTGCCAGTTGTAGCGACCAGACCTCAGACAGTCCGATCTCTGTGCATCAGTGTCATCCCTGGATCGGTAATGCTGACACGCACAGTACTTGAAGGATTTATAACAGAGTAGCAATCACACACTTATTACATCGAATGTCTTAAAAGAGAACTTATTACAATAAATATGGCTTAAGGCAATCTAATAACGATAACAGCGGAAGGCTTGGAAGATAAAGTGAGTCCATCAACTCCAACGGCATCACTGAGTGAAAGATCACGACCTAAGGTATCTTACTCGTCATCGGAAAAGTCTGCAACATGAACGTTGCAGCCCGAAAACGGGTCAGCACATGGAATATGCTGGCAATGTAACACATAGAGAGTAATGAACAGAATAATGCTATCACTACATGCATATATGGCTGGTGGAAAGCTCTATGGTTACAATTTTGCATAAAGCCAATTTTTCCCTACAACAAATGACTAAGTTTTATTTAACTATCATGGTGATTGTTAAACATTGAGAAGGTTCACCCAACTCAATCCCAATTAAGCATCATCATTAAACCCAAACAGAATTTATTTAAGTAACATGATGAGATTCACATGATAATCCAAGTACTAGATACTCAAAACGTCCATAACCGGGGACACAGCTAACCATGATTAGTTTATACACTCTACAGAGGTTTGCGCACTTTTCCCCGCAAGACTCGATCTCCTCCGTTGGAGTTCGAGAAACGGATGACCGAGACATAGTCTTTTAGAAGCGTTTGCACCTTACGATGGGTAGACAGTTAAACCTACTTTCCCCTACATCTGCTAGTCCACCACAGTAAGAGTTCGCACGACTTAATCAACTATGCTAGAGCCCATAGTAGCTTGCGTCTGCACACGGAAGTTTCTAGCAAGAATAATCTCATGATCCCTTTGAGCCTGGGTGGCGGTCCATAGGAGAATCACACGGTACCCCAGGATTTCCAAAAATACAGGCAACACTGGGTTCCCCAGGTGGCTCAATCAACCCAGATGTGTATTAAAGTTGCCACCTTAAGTTAACCATCAATTAACAAATCTCACATCTGCCATGGATACACTCACCCAATCCACGTCTACTAGCATAGCATAACAACATAAGCAAACGTAGAAGTAACTCCTAAAGGTTTGATAATAAACAGGACAATAGGTACTGCCTCATCTACTTCCCAAAACCCACATATCAATCAGATCCTAACCAAGCAATTGTTCGAGGATTGATCTAATGCAATAAAACTGGTAGTAAAGAGGTATGATCAAAGTGTTACTTGCCTTGCCGATGATCCGTGAAACCTAGAGACTCGTAGTAGCAAGCTGCGCACTTCGGGTACTCTATCACAAACAAACAAACAAACAAACAATAAGCACTCATCTAATGCAAGGGTAAAACTCAAATAAGAGATCTAACCAGAAAGTTCAACTTAAGAACTCCGGTTTGCAAAATGAATCAAACCAAACGAAGCAACGAAACTCAAACAGCGAAAAAAACAAGCTTCGTTTACTAATATAGACCTAAGTCAAGTTTTACAATAGCAAAAACTTGTTTAAGTTGGTTAAACGGAAAGAGGATTTCGAAACGAAACTCTAGGCGCTTGAATCGCCTGATTCCACTAAACGAGCAAAAAGTTATACTAGAACGAAAATCGAATCAGAAATCACGATCTAAAATAATCGCGGAAAATCCGAGAAAAAGAAAAACGGACGAACAGGCTAACAAACGAACGTTCGCTGTCTGTGGCAAAACAATGAAAACCGTTCGTTAAAACAAACGTACGAACGAGCGTTTGTTCAATAACTAAACCGAGAAAAACCGACGAACCGATCTAAATAAAATACGGATCTAGGGTTTTTTTAAAAAACCCGAACAGTTTTATAAAAAACCAGCAGCGGCTACCTCGAGTCCGGCGAGAACTCCGTTGAGGCGGCTGCGGCGGCTACGGACTCCGGTGGCTCCGGCGGCGTCCACGGGCGGCGGCGGCGGGACGGCCGGCGCGGGGCGGCGGCGGCTCTAGCGACGCGGGGCGGCGGCAACCGGCGGCGGCGGCGGCGCTAGGGTTAGGGTTTCGGGGCGGGGCAGCTGGGTGGGCTGGGGGCGCCGGGGGTGGTGGCTTTTAATGGCCGGCCCGAGGAGTCCCGCTCATGTATGGCTTGAAGTCGGTTTCCTTTTTTTTAAAATAATTTCGACGGGCAGAAAAAGAAAGAAAAGAAATACTAAACGGACTCCCAAAATCCCGAAATAAATTTTCCTCGTCCTCTAAAAATAAGCCGGACAAGATGAACATTTATTTGGGCCTAAAATGCAATTTTGAAAATGCACATTTTTCCTAATTCAAATAAAATAGCAATAAAACTCCAAAATAAAATCTTATTTGATTTTAATATTAAATCTCCAATATTTCTTTATTTTGGGAAAGTCCTTTTATTCCCTCTCTCTTATTTTTATAATTGAAATATGCAAAGATAAAATAACTAAAATCAAATGATCCTCTTTTCAAAATTTGAGAAAACTCAAATATGAAAATAATGAAATCCCCAACTCTCTCCGTGGGTCCTTGAGTTGCGTAGAATTTTTAGGATCAAGCCAAAATGCAATAAAATATGATATGAAATGATGATCTAATGTATAACATTCAATTGAAAATTTGGGATGTTACACCAGTACTATTATTCTAATCACACTTCTTCAATATCTTTGCCATCAGGGATGCTCAGCTCGATTTTAGTGGAACTGCACTAAAGCATCGTATTATCCGAGGGTACCAGCTGTTTTTCCTTTGACAGGTTCTACCTGGCCAGGAAATTAAATCCTGTTTAGGGTTTAGGGTTTAAGTCGTAGTGACCCCATCAATAGTTTTTCTTTCGTACACGCTCTCACAACTTTTGTCTTTAGTTGTGAAGTAAATATTGGCTATGATCTGTGATTCATTGAGATGCATCAGCATGCGTGTTAGTTTTCCTTTGTATTTGATGGAATGTTGTAACGGGGCAACCTTGGAGTAGGAATGAAAATGGAGTGGAAAGTTTCCATTCTTTCGGAGAAAAAATGGAAACGGAGAGAAACCAACGTTTCGTTTCGTTGGATCGCGCCATCGAGCAAAACCAACGTTTAAATCACATCTATCGCATTCGTGTCTCACCCTCCTCCACGGCTCGACCCCACATGGTCGCTCGGCATGCCACTCACCGCAAACCGAGTATACGATAACTTTCCCGCCTGCTTGTCGATGGATCACGCCATGGAGTACTAGCACTACGGGAAGAGATTGACGAGTTGGGGGAGGACAGCTAGCTGTAGCACGGACTCCCAAGAACTTTTTACATGCATGTTGTGGCCGGCTATTGCGACCTTTGAACGTGGAGCAGTTGCGTGCACCAAGAAGCGTTCGGCGTGCCGCTTCAATGCCTGCACCAGTGAGAGCTCGCGTCCGCTCTGGCCGGGCATGAATGCGCCACTGACCGTTTCAGGCAGGAAGCACGCGCGGGTGATGAAGAGGGTTCTGGTTGGTCAGGAGCGGCCGTGGCAGCGGTCTGGACGCCCGCGAACAAGAGATGATTTATGTTAATATTGCTGCGTATACAATTAACAACGTAACTAATGTGCCAGTTGGACAAATAGGATTGGAGATGGAGATGGAAATAGAATTTTACGTAAACACGGATATGCATGTCTATGTCTATGTGTGTGTGCGCGACGACTCTCGCTACCTGGAAGCAGGGGCGTGTTTTTGATCGAGTTTTCTTTCTTGGTACGTTAAAAAATTGTCCGCCAGTTTTCATTTCTTTTTTGCTGGAACACACGTATTCTATTTAAAACCACTTCTATGGAGAGATTTTTAAACTCCATTATAGCCTCTTGTTTGATAGAGTTTCTCGCGTCTCGCTCTCTCACCCTCTTCATATCAAAACAAGATGACAGTGTCCACTCTATCTCTCTCCTCACCAGGGGTCACAGATCCACCCGAATCCCGTCCGCTGCGGGAGGTGAGGAGGTGCAGCGTTGACGTTGTCGCCGTCGGCGATGGAGGAAGCCGATGCACACCGTCCTCTCGGAGCTGGCGCTGGCGCGGACGAAGGTCCTCCGCGCCCTTGTTCGCTGCCATCGTGTGGGCAGATCCCGCCCGCCCGCCTAAGCGACATCTTGCCCGCATGAGGTATAACTTGTTGTACTGGTCCATCTCCCTAGGTTGATGCATACGGGTTTTCTTCTATGCGAATACTCCCCAGCTCCCCATGTATATTAGCCAGGGTTCGTCGGTTGGTCCAACATCACCTACTATTATAGAGGAAATGCCACTCAAAAAGTTGTCCTAATTTATGCCTCGGTAGAGGTATACATGTTGTTTCGACAAAAAGTACATGGTGGTTGTGCGGTCATTGTCCATATGCTCCTATTGATGCTGCTAATCTAATACTATCACTCGTTAAGTGAAGAAATGTTTTTTTCTCGGGTATCCTGGTATAGTTCCCATCAAGATAATCATGTTGCTTCTGTTTGTTGGTGTACTTTTCATTAATTCTTATTGACAATTGAGATGTCGTTGTTAATCTTGTAAAACAAAGTAACAACACTATATCCCTTTTTTATATTTTGGAAACAACGATGCGTATCTCCATACCTGGGCGTGTCTTCCTCAATTTTAGTGGAACTGCACAAAATTGGATGGCCATTGTTGTTCCACCTCATTGTCCTCTGCCACGTGGTTCTTCCTTCCTCGAGCTTGATTACTGAGAAGAAACAGACCACAATGAGGATTTGTCGAACTTCGTAGGTGCCTCACCCAAACTTGATGCCAAATGGATGATGCATCACCATGATGACCTATCGATGCTCATGGTTGCGCCTCATGGTTGCGTCGGCTGGTGAGGCTGATCGATTTCATTGAAAAACAAGTTGTCTTCCATCAGTGCTGTTTGCTTGTTACCCACAAAGATGATATCCTTCGTTAGTTCACCTTGGTTGCTTTGGAGACGCAGTCGTCTTTCACGTTGGTGCAATTTTATCACACAATTGGCTATGAACCAAATGTTTCATCGAAGAAGGATCGACGTTGGTACTAAGAGAATAAGTTTTATATTGATTTCTAAGCCTTCTCACAACTTTGTCTCCAGCTCCCCTATAAATTTATTTGTCCAGCTATTAACAAAACCCAGATGGACGTAGTAGCCCTCCATTTTTATTTACTCCGCATATTAGATTTTCCTAAGTCAAACTTTGTAAAGTTTTACCAAGTTTAGGTCGAACACAACAAACCATAATTATTAGAGAGGGCAAACTGTACATACTCTCAAACCCTTCCAATAATTGAAATTAAAATTCTTTATTTGTACACACTCTCACATGTTTCTGATAATTTGGTGCCTGTGTGGTTGTTCACTTAAGGGAGGGTAGTGTACCGCACATGAAGGACATGAAGTGCGACCAGGACACATGGATCGTTAGTTCATCGGAAGTACTCCCTCCGTTCCTAAATATTTGTCTTTCATGTGGTTTGAAATGGACTACCACATACGGATGTATATAGACATATTTTACAGTGTAGATTCACTTATTTTGCTCCGTATGTAGTCATTTGTTGAAATCTCTAGAAAGACAAATATTTAGGAACAGAGGGAGTAGTGGTTTTCTTCACTGGTACATTAAATAAAGAGTTTCGTTTCGTACATAAACAATTTAAAACGATCGTGATGGAGAGAATAAGAAAACCACTCCACTCTATATTAGTCGTATACATGAGTACTATATGGACGCAACTTCATTGACTTTAGTGCACCTGCCTTTGGGTTTATGACAGGTGGGCCCAAAATGTGGCTGGCCCACCTGTCATATAGCCAAAAGCAGGTGTAGTTAAGGCATCGGAGCTCAGTCTGTACTACAGTATGCATATAAGCTAGAGCCTCAGCGCTTGTTCGCTAGGGTTTGCACTCTCCACACTCGCGCCGCACTATATATATATATATATATATATATATATATATATATATATATATATATATATATATATACGCTGGAGGCTCAACGTTCCTTTGCTAGGGTTTGCTATATTCACAGTCTCTCACCCTCTCTTCACCAGATCTAAACAAGACTGCATTGGCCTCTTGTCTCTCTCCCCCCTCACAGCTGGTGAAGGAGGCATCCGGATCCCGTCGCACCGGGAAGGGGAGGAGGTGCAGCATTCACTCTATCGCCTTCGGCGAGGGAGGCAATCCACTGCCGGCTGCGCTGTTCTCTTTCACCCAGTGCCTGTGCGGGAGGGCCACCGACCCCTTCTTCCTCGCTGCCCTACGTAGTGTGGGAAGATACGGCCTCCCACCACACGCCTTGCCACATCCCGGCGACCCTAAGGTATAAGTTTCTTTGAAACCATCATTGCTCTAGTTGCATGTGGATTTGATCTGTAGTCGAATCTAGGTCTTGGTTCAAAGAGGAAAGAAGGGTGCGGTGGGGTGGAGCATGAATCTAGGACGTGGTTCAATGAGGAAAGGAGGGATGGAAAGTATTATAGACTGGCTATCCAGCCGCTTTGTTGGTCGAAAAGGGAAAAAGGAGGTAACCTAGTACACACATCTGTAAGGAACCGATCTCTTTGTTGAAAAGGGAAAGAAACTGGGGGGTCGGGTAGTTTGTGCAGGACTATATTTGCTGCCCTCACATAGGAAAAAGGTTCAAAGAGAACGAATATGGGACCAACGCAGATATGCTTCTTGGCTACATAGTCTGCATCACCCATTTATACGCGTGGACGCACATGGTGCTGGCATGTCCCATGTCCCATGTCCCATGCAACTATTTTGTTGTTGTTAATCTAAGAGAGTCGTCGGAAAATTGAAGCAATGCCACTGTTAAAAGTAAATTACATTTTTTAACAAATGTTGTTTTAAGAGAATGTCTCTGTTAATACGAATTAATGCAACCGTTTTAGAAATGCTATTATCCTACTTTGTTTTCCATCAAGATAAGTTAGATGCTTCTTTCTGTCACCGTTTGTTTCATCCTCCTTTATCGGCAAGTAATTGTTTCCTTTTTTGCTTTTGTTAAAACAGGGGTATCTATTCAACTTGTTGCTATTGCGACATTTTGCTTCGCTACGCGAAACACTTTGCTTGATTTCAGTGCCACTGCACAAAACGAGATTGGAATTCCTATTCGTGTTGCTAGATTCGTATTTTATGTTGGTCGTCTCATGAAAGGTCAGTACATGCCTTCATCCACATGATTGTGTAGTGTGCTTTGAGATGTTGTGCTACTTGTATTGGTACTATTTTAAATAAATGTTGAATTGAAGCTATTGTATTGCTGTCTTTTCCCATTAAATAGTGAACAAAAATGGAACCAACCCAGACATGATGCTTGTTGCTTTGTGATAACAAACTCTGCATCACCCCCTTTATAAGTGATGGAAGCACATATTGTTGTTGCACCCACTCTCCCCTGGAACTGTTTATGCTTTTCGTTAATCTAATGCTGCTGGTAAAATTAAGCAATGCCACTCTTAGAATTAACTGCTGAATCTTATTTCAAAACTACAACACTTGTTAGGGATTGGCAGGATTACCATTTTTGTGGCCGCATGTTTCATCCTCCTTGATTAGCCAGTAATTGATTCCTTTTTTGCCTCTGTTTAAACAGGTATATCTATTCAACTTGTTGCTATTGCGACATTTTGCTTCGCTATGTGAAACACTTTTGTTTTAAGAGTGTTTTGTGCAGTTCAACTTGAATGTCACACCGGCGGCTTTGCTTAATTTTGGTGGAACCGTACAAAAGGAGATCGAGATTTCATATATGTGTTGGGATATGTTTCCAGTCTTCCTCGCGAGCTGTTTGAAATCTTGATCAAGAAAGGTCAGTACCGACTTTCATCCACATGATGTTGGAGTGTGCTTTGAGATGTTGTGCTACTTGTATTGGTACTGTTTTGGATAAATGTTGAATTGAAGCTATTGAACTGTTGTCTTTTACCATTAAGTGAGCAAAAATTGTTCCAACCCAGACATGATGCTTGTTTCTTTGTTACAACAAAACTCTGCATCACCCCCTTTGTAAGTAGATGGAAGCACATGCTGTTGTTGCACCCACTCTCCCCTGGAACTGTTTATGCTTTTTTTAATCTATTGCCGCTGGTAAAATTAAGCAATGCCCCTCTCAAAATTAATTAACTACTGAATCTTAGTTCAAAACTGCAACACTTGTTAGGGATTGGCAGGATTACCATTTTTGTAGCTGCATTTTCATCCTCCTTTATTGGCTAGTAATTGATTCCTTTTTTGCCTTTGTTAAAATGAATCAGTCGCATTGTTTCAGGAATGGTACTATCCTGCTTTGTATTTCTTTCTACATGTTTAACCAAGGTATTGTTAAGATAATGTCTCTGTTAAAATGAATCAGTCGCATTGTTTTAGGAATGGTACCTTTCTGCTTTATCGTTCTTTATACATGTTGAAACAAGGCATTGTTAAGATAATGTCTCGGTCAATATGAATGAATCACACTGATGGAGAATTGCTACTCTCCTGCTTTGTTTCCCATTAAGATATTAGTTTAACTGCACAAAATGAGCCAATGTGTCCAAGGCAAATTGCTGCATTACTAGGTCTAGTTGGTTGTTCCACTTTGCAGAAAGAAGCAGTCACTGTTTGCTACACATTAAAGAAGGAATGACTGAGAAGCTTTACAGAGTATTAGTATACGCTGGTGACATGACTAGTCTGCAGAGAGCATAGGCAACTCTACAACACGTGGAGTGCACTGGGCAAAAAGTGCCCAAACAAGTACAAGAAGCCATGACAGGACTCCATGACCATAGGCATTACATATTTTGAATGGGAAAAGCTTGTAAAAGTTTAATCATTGATGTTAGCAAGAAGACATTAGTTTAATATATTGGAATTGGAAAACCATGTCAAAATTTTCTCATTGATGTTAGCCAGAAGACATGCATTTGATATTTTTGAGTGGGACGCCCTTTGCTATGAGCAGCGGCGATCGTTTTTTCCTATTCCTGTGTTCAGTTTAGAAGTAAATAGTTACTCTACTGAGATATTCTTGTGTTAAGAGTTTGTTCTGAATATTGTCTATGTAATGCCAGGCCTTGTATTTGATTGCAAAGTTGAGCTTGGAATGTTGTGGCATGCGGCATCACGAGCTGTTCACCGTGCCTCCTGAGAATAATGTTTCGTATTGTTTTGCATGTCGATCTAATGCTAGTGATTTGCTTGTTAAGAAGATCATCCTCTTGTGTTGTTTCCGTGCGTAAGAAGGTCATCGTCTTATGTTTCATTCATAGCCTATACGACAAGTCGAGTAGGTTAGACCTGAAACCATATGATGTTCCAACCAACTCAGCATCTTAGGCCGTCATTGGATCGTCATTTTCCAACCAAAACAACTTGTAAAATTGACGCTTGTAAATAAAAGCAGATGGTCTCGGGCGAAGCGCTTGGTTGGTCGATTTAGACTAGTAAAATATACACTGGTCTCTCAAATTACACACGTAACCCGCCGGTTTTACTTACAAACCTCGGGCCCTCAGTTTCATTACGCTTGTATTTTACGTGTTGTTTCCGATGACGAGTAAATTACACTTGTATCTTAATACAGGTGTGAAATAAAAAAGAACTCCCAAGTGCGGCCTTATTGTTTCATGCCGTCTCAGTCTCTCGAAGGTGTTCATAGGTGTCCGATGATCCTGGCTTCCTGAATGAGCAGCATGCGATGTATCAGACCATCTGTAGGGCCCGCGAGGCCCTCTCCGTCGCCCTTCGAGTTGTTGCGCTCGCCGTGGCGCCGAGCATTGTTAACATGGTCAACGAACATGAGGATTCGGGAGATGACTTTATTTTGACTGGATGACAGTAGGGACACACTAGGGCCATAGCCGTACATACGCAAGTGCCTCCTTATTATGTACAACTATGTTTTTTTTGCTTCCTCCTGGTTTCCTGATATCACGGTCCCACACCATTGTCAACCTATTTAGTTGATACGTCTCCAACGTATCTATAATTTATGAGCATTCATGCTATTATATTATCTGTTTCGATGTTTATGGGCTTTACTAAGCACTTTTATATTATTTTTGGGACTAACCTATTAACCGGAGGCCCAGCCCAAATTGCTGTTTTCTTGCCTATTTGAGTGTTTCGAAGAAAAAGAATATCAAACGGAGTCCAAACGGAATGAAACCTTCGGGAGCGTGATTTTTGGAACGAACGTGATCCAGGAGACATGGAGATGAAGCCAGGGAAGATTCAAGGAGGCCACGAGGAAGGGGGGCGCGCCCTCCACCCCCGTGGGCCCCTCGTGGCTCCCCCGACCGACTTCTTTCACCTATATAAGTCCATATACCCTAAAAACTTCAGGGAACATAATAGATCGAGAGTTCCGCCACCGCAAGCCCTGTAGCCACCAAAAATCTCTCGGTAGCCCGTTCCGACACCCTGCTGGAGGGGGGATCCCTCACCGGTGGCCATCTTCATCATCCCTGCGCTCTCCATGACGAGGAGGGAGTAGTTCACCATCAGGGCTGAGGGTATGTACCAGTAGCTATGTGTTTGATCTCTCTCTCTCTCTCTTGTGTTCTTGAGGTGATACGATCTTGATGTATCGCGAGCTTTGCTATTATAGTTGGATCTTATGATGTTTCTCCCCCTCTACTCTCTTGTAATGGATTGAGTTTTCCCTTTGAAGTTCTCTTGTCGGATTGAGTCTTTAAGGATTTGAGAACACTTGATGTATGTCTTGCTGTGCTTATCTATGGTGACAATGGGATATTCACGTGACCTACTTGATGTATGTTTTGGTGATCAACTTGCGGGTTCAATGAACTTATGCATAGGGGTTGGCACATGTTTTCGTCTTGACTCTCCGGTAGAAACTTTGGGGCACTCTTTGAAGTACTTTGTGTTGGTTGAATAGATGAATCTGAGATTGTGTGATGCATATCATATAATCATGCCCACGGATACTTGAGGTGACAATGGAGTATCTAGGTGACATTAGGGTTTTGGTTGATTTGTGTCTTAAGGTGTTATTCTAGTATGAACTATATGATAGATTGAACGGAAAGAATAGCTTCGTGTTATTTTACTACGGACTCTTGAATAGATCGAGTAGAAAGGATAACTTTGAGGTGGTTTCATACCCTACCATAATCTCTTCGTTTGTTCTCCGCTATTAGTGACTTTGGAGTGACACTTTGTTGCATGTTATGGGATAGTTATATGATCCAAGTATGTTATTATTGTTGAGAAAACTTGCACTAGTGAAAGTATGAACCTTAGGCCTTGTTTCCTAGCATTTCAATACTGTTGACACTCACTTTTATCATTAGTTACCTTGCTGTTTTTATATTTTCAGATTACAAAAACCTATATCTACCATCCATAGTGCACTTGTATCACCATCTCTTCACCGAACTAGTGCACCTATACAATTTACCATTGTATTGGGTGTGTTGGGGACACAAGAGACTCTTTGTTATTTGGTTGTAGGATTGCTTGAGAGAGACCATCTTCATCCTACGCCTCCCACGGATTGATAAACCTTAGGTCATCCACTTGAGGGAAATTTGCTACTGTCCTACAAACCTCTACACTTGGAGGCCAAATAATGTCTACAAGAAGAAGGTTGTGTAGTAGACATCAAGCTCTTTTCTGGCGCCGTTGCCGGGGAGGTGAGTGCTTGAAGGTATATCTTTATATCTTGCAATCGAATCTTTTTGTTTCTTGTTTTATCACTAGTTTAGTTTATAAAAGAAAACTACAAAAAATGGAATTGAGTTTGCCTCATACGCTTCATCTTTTTAATATCTTTCGTAAGTATGATGAAAAGGAAAATTGTGCTCAAGTGCTAGAAGAAGAAGTCTATAAAATGTTTGGTACTAAATCTTTGAATGATGAGCATGATTGCAATGTTGTTAGTATGAACTCCTTGAATATCCATAGTACTAATGATAATTGCACTAGTCATGATGAAAATATCTCTTACAAGCATGTCGATTTTTGCGGAGTGTATTGGGTTTGCAAGTACGCACCAAATAGGGAAAATAGATATTGCAAGAGACATAAGCATTTAGAAAATAAATTGTTGCAAGGAAGGCTAAATGTGAGTGCTGAAAATTTAACATGCCTTTGCCGTACTTGTGAACTTTGCATTGAAAGTGGTCATTTACATCTCCGATGCAAATTATTTCATGATCAAATCGTGTCCAAAAATTGTGATGATTTGATTTCCCTTGCACATTATAATGAACTTAGTTTGCTTTTGGGTTATGAAGAATTGAAACGTTTAACTAAGAATCTTCTAGAATTTTCCCTTAAGAAATTTCTTGATATAGATCTAGAGGAAATTTTTATGATTGTGCTGTGAATTGCATTGAAAATCCTTATATTGCCAATTACCTAAATAAAAGAAAGCAAATAGAAGATGAAGAGAACACTAATGAAAGGGAAGAGACTTCCCAATATCCTCCTATTATTTCTTATGATGAATCAGGTAATGAGGAGGAGCTTTCTATTCAACCAATCTCATCAATAAGGAGCTCAGAGAAGAAGGTTGAACCCACACATAATGTGAAGAAAAAGAAAAAAAGGAGAAGCAAAGGTAAAAAGGTATCTCTACCAAATAATGTTGCTCCTACTACTCATTATGATGATGGTAATTGCTATACTATTGGTGCTATCCATACTATTAATGATGAGAGTGATTATGCTTATGATATGAAAGGACCCAAGCTTGGGGAAGCTATGTTTGATGAGGATAACATATTTGAGAATATATTTGCCGCAATTAATGTTTGTCTCAAGCTTGGGGGTGCTATGTTTAATGAAGATGATATTTTTAGCATCCCAAGTTTTGATATGCAAAGTTGTTATGATGATAGCATGCCTCTTTCCTATGATGATTATATTGATGAAAGTGGGTTTGGAAGAGTGTCAACTTTAGGAAGTAGTGATCCCACTATTTTGGAGGATGTTGAATCTTATTTTGATGAATATGAAAGTGGATTTGGAAGAGTGTCAACTTTATTTAGTGATGATTCCACTATCTTGGAAGAGGTTTCAATCGATTATGATGAGACAAAGTTGCTACTTATGATGATTATTGTGATGAAACATATGGTATAAAAAGTAGTGATGATAAAACTTGTCATGATTATGATTACCCTTTTTCTGAACATTACTCTTTTAACGTGGAAACAATTTATAGTATTCGAGTCTCTTATGATACTCCCACTATTCCGAATAAGAAGAATTTTGCTTATGTGGAGAGTAGTAAATTTTCTATGCTTGTAGATCATGAAAAGAATGCTTTAGGTGATGGTTATATTGTTGAATTCATTCATGATGCTACTAAAAATATTATGACGGAGGAACATATGCTTGTAGAAATTGCAATAATTCCAAGTTTCCTCTCTATGTGTTGAAAATCTTGAAGCTATGCTTGTTTTGCCTTCCTATGCTAGTTGATTATTGTTCCCATAAGTTGTTTGCTCACAAAATCCCTATGCATAGGAAGTGGGTTAGGCTTAAATGTGCTAGTCATATGCTTCATGATGCTCCCGTTATGTTTCAATCTTTTATGTGAGCATCATTGTCATCATCATGCCTAGCTAAAAAGGCAATAAAGAAAAGCGCTTGTTGGGAGACAACCCAATATTTACCCTTATTGTTTTTGTGTGTTCACATGATTATACTACTGTAATAATCATGTTTTATAGATTTTGTTTCAATAAAGTGCCAAGTAAGACCTTTAGGATAGCTTACGGTGATAGTTGTGTTGATCCTGCTGAAAATCAGAAACTTTTTCACCCAGTAAATTAGTTTTGAAAATTCACAGAAAAGTGCTTTTGATCTGATTCATTTTGCTCTGGATTGGTACACGTATTTCTAAGGACTTCCTAATGTGGTAGGATTTTTGGAGTTCAAGAAGTATACGTTTGATACAGATTACTACAGACTGTTCTGTTTTTGATAGATTCTATTTTCTATGTGTTGTTTGCTTATTTTGATGAATCTATGAGTAGTATCGGAGGGTATGAACCATAGAGAAGTTGGAATACAGTATATATTACACCAATATGAATTTATAATGAGTTCATTACAGTACCTATGGTGGTTTTATTTTCTTATACTAACGGAGCTTACGAGTTTTCTGTTGAGTTTTGTGTTGTGAAGTTTTCAAGTTTGGGTAAAGATTCGATGGACTATGGAATAAGGAGTGGCAAGAGAGTAAGCTTGGGTATGCCCAAGGCACCCAAGGTAATATTCAAGGACAACCAAGAGCCTAAGCTTGGGGATGCCCCGGATGACATATCCTCTTTCGTCTTCGTCCATCGGTAACTTTACTTGGAGCTATATTTTTATTCACCACATGATATGTGTTTTTCTTGTAGCATCATTTTATCTTTTTAGTATTTGCTTTCCGTTATTTAGAATAATTTTTTGCATCTATATTATCAATAAAAATGTCAAGGATAGCCTTTACCATGCTTATTTTGCTAGTATACATGTTGCTGTTTGAAAACAGAAAGTTTACCGCTGTTGCAAAAATCCCCTAGAAAAGTCAGAGAATGGTATAATGTTGAAACTTTTTGCATATTGAGCTATGATAAATCTTCTACAGTTAGGTAGTTTTCTCATAATTTTTGGAGTTAGGGAAGTATGATGAATCTTGCATTCTTCATAGACTATACTGTTTTGGCAGATTGCTGTTATGGTTGCATTGTTTGCATATGTTTGCGTCTTTAATGATTCTATTTGAAGATAGGAGTATTAAATATGCAGAGGCATTTAGTAAGTAATGTTTAATAATAATTTTAGTGATTTGCTACAGTAGAAAATGATAAGGTTTTTGCATTGGTTTATACTAACTTAACTCACGAGTTCTTGTTGAGTTTGGTGTGGATGAAGCTTTCGAGATTTATGAAACTGAGATATAAAAGGAATTAAGGAGACACAAAAGCTCAAGCTTGGGGATGCCCAAGGCACTCCAAGATAATATTTCAAGAAGTCTCAAGCATCTAAGCTTGGGGATGCCCCGGTAGGCATCCCACCTTTCTTCTTCAACAATTATCGGTTAGTATCGGTTGAACTTAAGTTTTTGTTTCTTCACATGAGTTGTGCTATCCTTGCAATGCCATTTTGTTTTGTTTTGCTTGCTGTTTGAATAAAATACCAAGATATGAAATTCTTAAATGAGATAGAGTCTTCATATAGCTACATAATTATTTAACTGCTGATTGATCTTCACTTATATCTTTTCAGAGTAGTTTGTCATTTACTCGTGTGCTTCACTTATATCCTATGAGTAGGTTGAATGAGTTGAATGTCATAAATCTGAAATTATATATGTTTCATTTGCTTATCCCATGGGGAGTAATGACTTCACATCTAAGAAGGTTAGCAAGCATTGTATTGGTCACTTGAAAATTCATGAAAGAATATTGAGGGAAGAGAGATTTCACATATAAATATACTATCTTAGACATCTTCTATGATTGTGAGCCCCATTAATTATTTTCAAACCTGTGCAAATTAGTTGAAGTCGAACAAGGAAGACAACATAATGAGTTATGCTTGGGTGTATTTGTATAGAAGTTATATTGTTATAGATCCTCCAACATGTGGTGCTTCCTTTTTAGGATCCCTTGCTAGCCAAAATATCTGTACTAAGCAGAAATACTGCTTGTGCATCCAAATCCCTTGAACCAAGTTTCTTCCATGAGTGTCCACCATATCTACCTATATGCGGTACTTTACCTGCCGTTGCAAGTAAATTTGCATGTGCCAAACTCTAAACCTTCAAATAATATTCTGTTTTGTATGCCCGAATCGCTCTGTAGTGACTAGGGGTTGTCAGTATCTTCCATGCTAGGTGGGTTATTCTCAAGATGAGTGGACTCTGCTCATCATTCATGAGAAAAATGGCTGGTAACCGGGATGCCCAGTCCCATGATCAAAAAGATCAAAAACAAATCAAAAATAATTGCAAACAAAACTCCCCTGGGTTTGATGTTAGTTGGATGGCACCCGTTGTTTCGGACAAGCCGTGGAGTGTGATTGTTGGTGGAGGGGGAGTAAAAACTTTACCATTCTGTTTGGGAACCGCCTATAATGTATGTAGTATGGAAGATATTGGGAACTCTTGGGTACGTTGACAATGAGATCATACCTCTCAAAATTATTTATCTCTATTTCAGAATCGAGCTCTGGCACCTGTGCAAATCCCTGCTTCCCTCTGCGAAGGGCCTATCTTTTACTTTTATGCAAGAGTCAGTAGTATTCCTTCTCATTCCTACCTACTCTTTAGTTGGAAAGCATCATGTGTTGGGGAAAGATCTAAGCATATGTGGCCATGCAAATATATTTTATCTTGAATTATTATTGTTGACAATTATCTATATGATAAGTGAGTTGGGAGGCGAAACACTAAACTCCTATCTTTCTCTATGTTCGATGGATGCTATTTGTTCTAAGAATATGCTTTGAGTGGTAGCAATCATGGAAGACTATATGATAGTTGAGTATGTGGGATTTGCTAAATCAAAGCTCCGACATAGACCCTTCATGAAAATAAGATGAATCGTAAAGTTTGATGACTGAGAATGAAGTTTGCTAGTTTTCAAGAAAGTTTATGGTCTATGCTTTAACATGTGAATAGCTTGTTACTTGATCTTGAGAGGTTTTATGAGATGAACTACTATTATGACATATAATCATGCTAGAAAAGGTGATTGAAATTATCATTGATCAAGCTTGTGCACCTGCTAGCATTCACACTTTGTAAGTTCTTTCTTTTATCATTTACCTACTAGAGGACGAGCAGGAATTAAGCTTGGGGATGCTGATACGTCTCCAACCTGTCTATAATTTATGAAGCATTCATGCTATTATATTATCTCTTTTGGATGTTTATGGGCTTTACTAAGCACTTTTATTACTATTTTTGGGACTAACCTATTAACCGGAGGCCCAGCCCAAATTGCTGTTTTCTTGCCTATTTCAGCGTTTCGAAGAAAAAGAATATCAAACGGAGTCCAAACGGAATGAAACCTTCGGGAGCATGATTTTTGGAATGAACGTGATCCAGGAGACGTGGAGATGAAGTCAGGAAAGCTTCGAGGAGGCCACGAGGCAGGGGCGCACCCACCCACCCTAGGCGCGCCCTCCACCCCCGTGGGCCCCTCGTGGCTCCCCCGACCGACTTCTTTCGCCTATATAAGTCCATATACCCTAAAAACTTCGGGGAACATAATAGATTGGGAGTTTCGCCGCCGCAAGCCTCTGTAGCCACCAAAAACATCTCGGGAGCCTGTTCTAGCACCCTGCTGGAGGGGGGGATCCCTCACAGGTGGCCATCTTCATCATGCCGGCGCTCTCCATGACGAGGAGGGAGTAGTTCACCCTCAAGGCTGAGGGTATGTACCAGTAGCTATGTGTTTGATCTCTCTCTCTCTCTCTCTCTCATGTTCTTGAGGTGATACGATCTTGATGTATCGCGAGCTTTGCTATTATAGTTGGATCTTATGATGTTTCTCCCCCTCTACTCTCTTGTAATGGATTGAGTTTTCCCTTTGAAGTTGTCTTGTCAGATTGAGTCTTTAAGGATTTGAGAACACTTGATGTATGTCTCGCCGTGCTTATCTGTGGTGACAATGGGATATTCACGTGACCTACTTGATGTATGTTTTGGTGATCAACTTGTGGGTTCAATGAACTTATGCATAGGGGTTGGCACATGTTTTCATCTTGACTATCCGATAGAAACTTTGGGGCACTCTTTGAAGTACTTTGTGTTGGTTGAATAGATGAATCTAAGATTGTGTGATGCATATCGTATAATCATGCCCACGGATACTTGAGGTGACAATGGAGTATCTAGGTGACATTAGGGTTTTGGTTGATTTGTGTCTTAAGGTGTTATTCTAGTATGAACTCTATGATAGATTGAACGGAAAGAATACTTCATGTTATTTTACTACGGACTCTTGAATAGATCGAGCAAAAAGGATAACTTTGAGGTGGTTTCGTACCCTACCATAATCTCTTCATTTGTTCTCCGCTATTAGTGACTTTGGAGTGACTCTTTGTTGCATGTTGAGGGATAGTTATATGATCCAAGTATGTTATTATTGTTGAGAAAACTTGCACTAGTGAAAGTATGAACCTTAGGCCTTGTTTCCTAGCATTGCAATACCGTTTACGCTCACTTTTATCATTAGTTACCTTTCCGTTTTTATATTTTCAGTTTACAAAAACCAATATCTACCATCCATATTGCACTTGTATCACCATCTCTTTGCCGAACTAGTGCACCTATACAATTTACCATTGTATTGGGTGTGTTGGGGACACAAGAGACTCTTTGTTATTTGGTTGCAGGGTTGCTTGAGAGAGACCATCTTCATCCTACACCTCCCACGAATTGATAAACCTTAGGTCATACACTTGAGGGAAATTTGCTACTGTCCTACAAACCTCTGCACTTGGAGGCCCAACAACGTCTACAAGAAGAAAGTTGTGTAGTAGACATCAGTAGTCAATATAAACAAGAGAATTGCACAAGGTGAGGCCGACAGCTGGGACCAAGCAGCTCGAGCAGTATTTGTGTTCTTGAGGCGTGAGCATTGCAGCGTTTTTCTTGGCGATGTTTTCGTTGTTGTTTAGTGGAGAGGAGGGTATTAACTGGGCGTGCTGTAGCCCGTCTAGCCCAGGCCAGATATCCAGCCCAGATATTAATTTTTTTTCAAGATGAAAATGGCTAGCGCAGCTATAAGTTTTTTGAGGAATACCTAGGCAAGGTCAACTTGTAATTCTCCGCCCCGCTGGGCCACAAATCTTTCCTAGGAGGGATGCATTAGGCTTAACAGGAAAATGGGCTTTAAAAAATAATAAATGGGATGTAATTATGAAAACTGGGCAGTAACTATAAAAAAGGCACCAAACACAAAACTAGTTTATAAAATATTATTTATGGATTTAGAAAATCTTAACTTATAATTATTGCGCGCGCAATGTTTCGTTGGATTTTTATGTAATACAAATTTATATTTAACCCGACTAGAAATTTCGGGATAAAAATATTTTGGATCCCATCAAAATGTGGGAAATTTTATTGAATTATGTTTTGAACGGTTGGTTGAAATTATTAATCATTGTCCTCGCTAGAAAATGGGTTGTACTTTTAACAAACTGTAAATGGGCTATAGTAAATTCCATTAGAATTCAAAAATGGCATGTACATTCTTACAAATCGCAAATGGACTATAAGTTCTCTGCCACACACTTGTGGGCCTACTAAGTTGTCGCGTCCCCTAAAAAAAGAAGTTGACGCATATGCAAGGCTTTGTCAACTTATTATAGTCAACAAACGGTTATAGCAGCTGTGGCCGTTGGATGTCTATCCAATGGATGTCATGCTTCTTCTTCAATCTCGAATATTCTAGCTTCAGCCGCACAAAAAATGATTCCTCCCCCTGACATCTGGGGCGCACCATTTCAGAGGCTGACCTATGGGCATACTAAGTTGATGCGTACCAAGGGCTTTGTCAACTTAGTCAATATAAACGATTCTAGCTGCAGTGACCGTACGATGTCCATCCAACGGCCGTAGTGCTTCTTCAACCTCTGGTCTTCTTGGTCCAGCCGCCCAAAGCACCGCCGGTCGTGCCGCCTGCTCCTGCCTCCCGTGGCCGGCTGTGCTGCCGCAGAGGCCTCACCGCCCCCTACTACTCCCACCACTGGCCAGGCCATCCCTCCACTCACCCAAACCCCCTGTTATTCTGCGGTGACGGCAGCCTCACACCGCAGATGAACCAGTGAACCCTCGCACTCCTCTCCACGTGGGCATCCACGGCCGTGTCTTCCCCGGCTCCGCGTCGCCCACTTCCTAGGCCTCGCCGTTGTCCACCATTGTGGTGCTCTCGGCACGGTGTGGTCAATGTGGTCAACGACCGACTTCCATTGGAAGAGTACTGTACGTGGAGAGGTTGACAGCTGGGTCCACGGCAGCCGCAAGGAAGTGCCTCCTTATTATGCGCAAAATAATTATTCCTCCACCTGATAGCAGGGACCCATCGGACGGGCCACCGTATTTCGCGAAAAAAAGTTTCCCCCCTGACTGCTGGGACCCACCGGGCGGGCCACCATATTTCGCGAAAAAAAATGTTCCCCCCTCTGTCAGCTCGGACCCACCGGAAGTGCCTCCTTATTACGCACAAAAAATTGAATACTCCCCCTGCTAGCTAGGACCCTCCTTGGTGGGAGGCTGACTTGTGGGCCTACTAAGTTGACGGGGACGGAGGGCTTTGTCAACTTAGTCAATATGAACGATTCTAGATCCAGTGACCGTACGATGTCCATCCAACGACCGTAGTGCTTCTTCAACCTCTGGTCTTCTTGCTCCAGCTACCCAAAGTAGCGCCGGTCGTCTCGCATGCTCCTGCCTCCTGTGGCCGGCTGTGCTGCCACGGAGGCCTCACCGCCCCCTACTATTCCCACCGCTGTCCAGGCCCTGCGGCGACGGCAACCTCCCACCGCAGCTGAACCAGTGAACCCTCGTACTCCTCTCCGCATGGGCTTCCACTGCCGCGTCTTCCCCGGCTCCGTGTCGTCCCCTTCCTAGGCCTCGCCGTCGTCCACCGCCCTGGTGCTCTTGGCGTGGCATGGTTAACGTGGTCAAGGAACGACTTCCATTGGAAGAGTACTGTACATGGAGAGGCTGACAGCTGGGTCCATGGCGGCCGCAAGGAAGTGCCTCCTTATTAGGCACAAAATAATTATTCTTCCACCTGACAACACGGACCCACAGGACAGGCTACCGTATTTCGTGAAAAAAACGTTCCCCCCCTGACTGCTGGGACCCACCAGCTACATCTTTGCACGCAAGGAAGTGCGTCCGGGCAAAGAAAAAATGATTCGCCCCCTGACTGCTGGGACCCACCAGCTACATCTTCGCACGCAAGGAAGTGCCCAACAGTCAGGACCCACCTGGTCGAAGCGTACGTAGCGTTGTCATTCTGGTCGCAAACGTGTACGTACATACTAGTCGATGTAGACGCGCACTGATACGTCTCCAAGGTATCTATAATTTTTTATTGCTCCATGCTACTTTATCTACTGTTTTGGACTATACTGGGCTTTATTTTCCACTTTTATATTATTTTTGGGACTAAACTATTAACCGGAGGCCCAGCCCAGAATTGCTGTTTTTTTGCCTATTTTAGTGTTTCAAAGAAATGGAATATCAAACGAAGTCCAAACGGAATGAAACCTTCGAGAACGTGATTTTCTCATCGAACGTGATCCAGGAGACTTGGACCCTGCTCCAAGGAACAACAGAGGCGGCCACGAGGGTGGGGGGCGCCCCCCCTAGGGTGCCCCCCTTGCCTCGTGGCCCCCCTGTTGCTCCACCGACGTACTCCTTCCTCCTATATATACCTACGTACCCCCAAACGATCAGAACAGGAGCCAAAAACCTAATTCCACCGCCGCAACCTTCTGTATCCACGAGATCCAATCTTGGGGCCTGTTCCGGAGCTCCGTCGGAGGGGGCATCCACCACGGAGGGCTTCTACATCAACACTATAGCCCCTCCGATGAAGTGTGAGTAGTTTACTTCAGACCTTCGGGTCCATAGCTAGTAGCTAGATGGCTTCTTCTCTCTTTTTGGATCTCAATACAATGATCTCCCCCTCTCTCGTGGAGATCTATTCGATGTAATCTTCTTTTTGCGGTGTGTTTGTTGAGATTGATGAATTGTGTGTTTATGATCCAACTTATCTATGAATAATATTTGAATCTTCTCTGAATTCTTTTATGTATAATTGATTTATCTTTGCAAGTCTCTTCGAATTATCCGTTTGGTTTGGCCAACTAGATTGGTAGTTCTTGCAATGGGAGAAGTGTTTAGCTTTGGGTTCAATCTTGCGGTGTCCTTTCCCAGTGACAGAAGGGGCAGCAAGGCATGTATTGTATTGTTGCCATCGAGGATAACAAGATGGGGTTTTTATCATATTGCAAGAATTTATCCCTCTACATCATATCATCTTGCTTAAGGCGTTACTCCATTTTTAACTTAATACTCTAGATGCATGCTGGATAGCGGTCGATGAGTGGAGTAATAGTAGTAGATGCAGAATCGTTTCGGTCTACTTGTCTTGGACGTGATGCCTATATATATAATCATACCTAGATATACTCATAATTATGCTCAATTCTGTGAATTGCTCAACAGTAATTTGTTCACCCACCATAGAATATCTATGCTCTTGAGAGAAGCCACTAGTGAAACCTATGGCCCTCGGGTCTATTCTCATCATATCAATCTCCATTACTTTATTACTTGCTTTGTTTTTACTTTGCCTTTTACTTTTCACTTTGCATCTATATACCAAAAATACCAAAAATATTATTTATCATCTCTATCAGATCTCACTCTCGTAAGTGACCGTGAAGGGATTGACAACCCCTAATCGCGTTGGTTGCGAGGAGCTATCGTTTTGTGTAGGTACGAGGGACTTTTGCATGGTCTCCTACTGGATTGATACCTTGGTTCTCAAAAACTGAGGGAAATACTTACGCTACTTTGCTGCATCATCCTCTCCTCTTCGAGGAAATCTAACGCAGTGCTCAAGAGGTAGCAAGAAGAATTTCTGGCGCCGTTGCCGGGGAGGCTCACGCAAGAGCAAGTCAACCATACCAAGTACCCATCACAATCCCTATCTCTCGCATTACATTATTTGCCATTTGCCTCTCGTTTTCCTCTCCCCCACTTCACCCTTGCCGTTTTATTCGCCCTCTCTTTCCCAATCTCCTCTTTTTCCCGTTTGCCTTTTCCTGTTGCCTTTCTGTTTGCTCGTGTGTTTGCTTGCTTGTCGTCATGACTAGTCTCATATCTTCTCCGTTATCTCCCGAGAATGAAGTTCTAAATTTTAAGCAAAGGGAGGGAGAAAATCTAAAAGACGCTTGGTATAGAATTTGCAATGCTCAAAATAGATCTACTAGGAAGCAATCTACTTCAGTTCTTCTTCATAATTTTTACGTAGGTGCTAATCCTTGGTATAGATATATCCTTGATACCATTTCCGGGGGGAATTTTTTGGGTAGCCATACTTTTGATTCTTATAATGCTTTAATAGATTTATTTGACTCACCACCTCTCTTGATTAATGGAACTATGTTAACTTTGGTGCATGTTATGCAAAGACTTGAAATTATTGAGAATAAAGTTGCTACCATTGAATCAATTGAAAATCTTGATAAAAAGATCCACAATCAAATTAACCAATATGGATCTAAGGTAGGAATGACTTTGAAAAATATTAAAGAAAAAGAACCCATAGTTAATGAGAAAATAAATCTAGATTCCACAAGAATCGATAAACTTGAGGGTATCATTACCAACTTGGGAACCGCTTTTTCTTCCGTACAAAACACTCCAAGTTCGTCTACTAAAAATACTAAGCTTATTTATGTTCCTAAGAATAAGGGTGAATCATCTAGTAAGGAAACTGCGGATCTTAAATCTATAAGTGTTCATCCCAATCTTTTTACCATCATTAAGGAACCATTTGCTATGAATGAATTTTTCGATCTTTTGCCTGAAAATTTGACAATTACTAGAAAGAAAGAAAATTCTAAAGGAGGTAGATGCCTCATTGAAGAATTGCCTACCAAAGATGGCAATACCTAGATCTATCCTTGCTTTTATGCCTAGATAGGGGCGTTAAACGATAGCGCTTGTTGGGAGGCAACCCAAATTTATTTTTGTTTTTTTGTTTTTGCTTCTGTTTAGGAATAAATAATCCATATAGCCTCTGTTTAGATGTGGTTTTATCTTTTAGTTAGTGTTTGTGCCAAGTAGAACCTATAGGATAACCTACGATGATAGTTGATTTGATTCTGCTGAAAAACAGAAACTTTGCACGCATGAATATAATTTTGTTAAATCACAGAAACGTGATTTTGCGTTGATTCGTTTTGCTGCTGTTCAATAAACAAATTTTCCAGGACTTCCTATTTTCATAGGATTTTTAGAGTTCCAGAAGTTTGCGTTAGTTACAGATTACTACAGACTATTCTGTTTTTGACAGATTCTGTTTTGCGTGTGTTGTTTGCTTATTTTGATGAATCTATGGCTAGTAAAATAGTTTATAATCCATAGAGAAGTTGGAATACATTAGGTTTAACACCAATATAAATAAAGAATGAGTTCATTACAGTACCTTTAAGTAGTCTTTTGTTTTCTTTCTCTAACGGAGCTCACGAGATTTCTATTGAGTTTTGTGTTGTGAAGTTTTCAAGTTTTGGGTGAATTCTTTTGATGGGTTATGGAACAAGGAGTGGCAAGAGCCTAAGCTTGGGGATGCCCATGGCACCCCCAAATAATCCAAGGACACCAAAAAGTCAAAGCTTGGGTATGCCCCGGAAGGCATCCCCTCTTTCGTCTACTTCCATCGGTAATTTACTTGGAGCTATATTTTTATTCACCACATGATATGTGTTTTGCTTGGAGCGTCTTGTATTATTTGCGTCTTTGCTTGTTAGTTTACCACAATCATCCTTGCTGTACACACCTTTTGAGAGAGCCATACATGAATTGGAATTTGCTAGAATACTCTATGTGCTTCACTTATATCTTTTGAGCTTGATAGTTTTGCTCATAGTGCTTCACTTATATCTTTTGAGCGTGATAATTTTTGCTCTAGTGCTTCACTTAGATCTTTTAGAGCACGGTGGTGGATTTGTTTTAAAAGAAACTATTGATCTCTCATGCTTCACTTAGATTATTTTGAGAGTCGTTAATAGCATGGTAATTTGCTTAATATTAATACACTTGGTATTCAAGATATGTGAAACTTTCTTTTGATTGCGTTGAATACTAAGATAAGTTTGATGCTTGATAATTGTTTTGAGATATGGAGGTGATAATATCAAAGTCGTGCTAGTTGAGTAATTGTGAATTTGAGAAATGCTTGTGTTAAAGTTTGCAAGTCCCGTAGCATGCACGTATGGTTAAAGTTGTGTAACAAATTTGAAACATGAAGTGTACCTGGCTTGTGCATCCTTATGAGTGGCGGTCGGGGACGAGCGATGGTCTTTTCCTACCAATCTATCCCCCTAGGAGCATGCGTGTAGTACTTGATTTTTGATGACTTCTAAATTTTTGCAATAAGTATATGAGTTCTTTTGACTAATGTTGAGTCCATGGATTATACACACTTTTACCTTTCCGCCTTTGCTAGCCTCTTCGGTGCCGTGCATTGCCCTTTCTCACCTTGAGAGTTGGTGCAAACTTCGCCGGTGCATCCAAACCCCGTGATACGATACGCTCTATCATACATAAACCTCCTTATATCTTCCTGAAAACAGCCACCATACCTACCTATCATGGCATTTCCATAGCCATTCCGAGATATATTGCCATGCAACTTCCATCATCATCATCATGCCATACATCACTTTTGTCATATTGCCATTGCATGATCATGTAGTTGACATCGTATTTGTGGCAAAGCCACCGTGCATTATTTTTCATACATGTCACTCTTGATTCATTGCACCATCCCGGTACACCGCCGGAGGCATTCATATAGAGTCATATCTTGTTCTAAGTTTCGAGTTGTAATCCTTATGTTGTAATCAATAGAAGTGTGATGATCATCATTATTGGAGCATTGCCCAAAAAGAAAAAAAAGAAAAAAAGAAGAAAGGCCAAAAAAAGAAAGGCCCCAAAAAAAGAAAAAAAAGAAAATAAATAAAAAGGGCAATGCTACTATCTCTTTTTCCACACTTGTGCTTCAAAGTAGCACCTTGTTCTTCATGTAGTGAGTCTCATATATTGTGCTTCAAAGTAGCACCTTGTTCTTCATGTAGTGAGTCTCATAAGTTGTCTTTTTATACTAGTGGGAATTTTTCATTATAGAACTTGGCTTGTATATTCCTACGATGGGCTTCCTCAAATGCCCTAGGTCTTCATGAGCAAGCGAGTTGGATGCACACCCACTAGTTTTCTTTTGTTGAGCATTCATAGCTCTAGTGCATCCGTTGCATGGCAATCCCTACTCCTCATGTTGACATCAATTGATGGGCATCTCCATAGCCCGTTGATTATCCTCGTCAATGTGAGACTTTCTCTTTTTTGTCTTCTCCACACAATCCCCATCATCATATTCTATTCCACCCATAGTGCTATATCCATGGCTCACGCTCATGTATTGCGTGAAGGTTGAAAAAGTTTGAGATTATTTAAGTATGAAACAATTGCTTGGCTTGTCATCGGGGGTATAGAAGTTGGGAACATCTTTGCGTGACGAAAATGAAGCATAGCCTAACTATATGGTTTTGTAGGGATGAACTTTCTTTTGCCATGCTATTTTGAGAAGACATGATTGCTTTGATTAGTATGCTTGAAGTATTATTATTTTTATGTCAATATGAACTTTTGTCTTGAATATTTCGGATCTGAATATTCATGCCACGATTAAGAAGATTTACATTGAAATTATGCCAAAGTATCACTCCGCATCAAAAATTCTTTTTTATCATTTACCTACTCGAGGACGAGCAGGAATTAAGCTTGGGGATGCCTAATACGTCTTCAAGGTATCTATAATTTTTGATTGCTCCATGCTACTTTATCTATTGTTTTGGACTATATTGGGCTTTATTTTCCACTTTTATATTATTTTTGGGACTAACCTATGAACCGGAGGCCCAACCCAGAATTGTTGTTTTTTTGCCTATTTCAGTGTTTCGAAGAAACGGAATATCAAACGGAGTCCAAACGGAATGAAACCTTCGGGAACGTGATTTTCTCACCGAACGTGATCCAGGAGACTTGGACCCTGCTCCAAGGAACAACATAGGTGGTCACGAGGGTGGGCCCCCCCCTAGGGCGCGCCCCCTGCCTCGTGGCCCCCGTGTTGCTCCATCGACGTACTCCTTCCTCCTATATATACCTACGTACCCCCACACGATCAGAACAGGAGCCAAAAACCTAATTCCACCGCCGCAACCTTCTGTATCCACGAGATCCCATCTTGGAGCCTGTTCCGGAGCTCCGCCGGAGGGGGCATCCACGACGGAGGGCTTCTACATCAACACCATAGCCCCTCCGATGAAGTGTGAGTAGTTTACTTCAGACCTTCGGGTCCATAGCTAGTAGCTAGATGGCTTCTTCTCTCTTTTTGGATCTCAATACAATGATCTCCCCCTCTCTCGTGGAGATCTATTCGAGGTAATCTTCTTTTTGCGGTGTGTTTGTTGAGATCGATGAATTGTGGGTTTATGATCCAGCTTATCTATGAATAATATTTGAATCTTCTCTGAATTCTTTTATGTATGATTGATTTATATTTGCAAGTCTCTTCGAATTATCTGTTTGGTTTGGCCAACTAGATTGGTAGTTCTTGCAATGGGAGAAGTGTTTAGCTTTGGGTTCAATATTGCGGTGTCCTTTCCCAGTGACAGAAGGGGCAGCAAGGCACGTATTGTATTGTTGCCATTGAGGATAACAAGATGGTTTTTTTTTATCATATTGCATGAATTTATCCCTCTACATCATGTCATCTTGCTTAAGGCGTTACTCCGTTTTTAACTTAATACTCTAGATGCATGCTGGATAGCGGTCGATGAGTGGAGTAATAGTAGTAGATGCAGAATCGTTTCGGTCTACTTGTCTTGGACGTGATGCCTATTTATATGATCATACCTAGATATACTCATAATTATGCTCAATTATGTCAATTGCTCAACATAATTTTTTGACCCACCGTAGAATATCTATGCTCTTGAGAGAAGCCACTAGTGAAACCTATGGCCCCCGGGTCTATTCTCATCATATCAATCTCCATTACTTTATTACTTGCTTGGTTTTTACTTTGCCTTTTTCTTTTCACTTTGCATCTATATACCAAAAATACCAAAAATATTATTTATCATCTCTATCAGATCTCACTCTCGTAAGTGACCGTGAAGGGATTGACAACCCCTAATCGCGTTGGTTGCGAGGAGCTATCGTTTTGTGTAGGTACGAGGGACTTGTGCATGGTCTCCTACTGGATTGATACCTTGGTTCTCAAAAACTGAGGGAAATACTTACGCTACTTTGCTGCATCATCCTCTCCTCTTCGGGGAAATCCAACGCAGTGCTCAAGAGGTAGCACGCATGTGTCGTAGTAGAGGTGCGCACGTAGCATGTACACATACGTACAGGGAACAGGGGGCAAGAAAGTAAATACGGCCATGTACATACATATGGGTGGGGTCTCGAACACCTACTCGCGCATACGTACAGCCAGGGCTCGTGTACATGGCTGGATCAGAACGGAGAAACTGCGTCGTCGTCGTGTTCATGGGGAGCCAACCGGCTGGGTCGGAACAGAATGCGTCGTCGTGTTCATCGGGAGGGCTTGGACGGAATAGCCGATGGAAACAAGGCCTGGCGTACCACACAACAGAGAAAACGGCCTTGTGTTCGACCGACCTTGTTCGAAACGGGATCCTGTTCATCGGGAGGGGTCTGGCGTACCGCAAAACAAAGGAAACAGACTTCCGTTGGACCTCCTACGGTCGAAACGGGGTCCTGTTGATCGGGAGGGGTGTGGCATACCGCAAAACGGAGGAAACAGACTTGTGTTGGAGCGCTACGGTCGAAACGGGGGTCCTGTTCATCGGGAGGGGTGTGGCGTACCGCAAAACGGGACTCCACGGGATACTGTTCATCTCCACCGTCGACCTCCTCCAGCCTCCACGGGCTACTATTCATCCACCGCCGACCTCCTCCAGCCTCCACCTGTGACTGGTCATCCACGGGCTCCTATTCATCCAGCCTCCACCGTGCGCTACTCCACCGGCTACTGTTCAACCAGCCCTCTCCACGGGCTCCTGTTCAACCATCCCTCCACGAGCTACTGTTCATCCAGCCCTCCACTGTCTACTATTCAACCAGCCCTCCATGGGGTCATCCTGTTCATCCAGCCCTCCACGGGGTCCTGTTCATCGAGCCCCAACCGGCTCGATCGATCGGGGTCCTGTTCATCCAGAGGCAACACCACGGGGTCCTGTTCATCCACCCCCACCGGGAACTATTCATCCAAACCCCCCAGCAACGCTCACTGTTCATCCAAACCCCCCAGCAACGCTCACTATTCATCCAGAGGTAGCATCGATCAGCTTCAGTTAGCAGCAGTAGCGAAGGAATTGCTCGATCGCTCGGGTTCAGTAACGCGTAGCCTGTAGTGCAATCGCTCGGGTTCAGTTAGGCGATGCCTCGCTCGGGTTCAGTTAGAGCCCAACGCACGTATGGTACGAGAGAAATGTGCATTGCTCGGCCCCCGACCACCCACCGTAACCAAGAACTCCCCGAAATTTTCCTCGCCCTTGCTTCTACCACGGTTTTTTCTGTCATGGATGGCCCAAAGAATGTCATGCAGCTGTGTCTTCGGTCCGCCCAGGAAGAAAAGCCCATTTTCTGTCATAGAAGTAGGATCCCACCACATCTATGATGATACCGGGTTTTGTCACAATTATCGTCATAGAAGTGTCATAAGTATGACAGAAAAAAATTCGTTCGGCCCAAAATGTCACAGATGTGTCTTTTGTTTGTAGTGCACGGATCCGACGGCCATAGAAGGCCATGGATCGTACATCCCGTTGATGGCCCATGGATCGTAGGCCCATGGAGGGCCATGGTCACTACAATGTTTGGGCGAGTTGGCCCCCGTTTGAACGATATAGCATATTCAAAGAATTATCCTACTCTATACTATCACCTCTAAAAACATACACTATACAATAAAGAGACTAAGGCATAGAAACGTAGAATAATCCTAACCATACAATAAAGAAATTACAGCCGATTATACCCACTGGGCATTATGGTTCGGCACGAGTGATAATAAAGCATACACAAACCGCAAATTACATACACTGGGCAAATACAGCTCATACATCATGGACGCGCATCAACATAATTTACCATTTGAACTATAATCTCTTCAGAAAATAGGATTGGCCGGATTCAGATAGCACAACTTTTAGTCTGCAAAATCTCCAATTCCTTCATGGTTACCTCAGCCTCTCATTTCATTTTCTTGACTCCTGCATCTAATACCTGCAAGTCCAGTCTCAACTTGTTGATTGCACGTTCAGAATCTTGTACACGTTGTCTTGCCACATCTAGTTGATGCTCGAGAACATTAGCACATTCCAATTCCGATCCATAATCATTTGGTAACGGCCATGCCGAACTGTTCGCAGATCTTTGTGTTGATGTCACTTGATCCCGAAATGTTTCTGTAAGTACACATGACTAGGGAAAAAATATAGTTACAACAATGAATCAAGCAAGACAGACTATTTCATACATGGCAAAATAGGACTAACAATAATGTTACACGTCATCAAGCATAAGCAGGTGATATTTTAAAAATTATAAAAATGGTAGTCTGTGCACTCCGCATACAAAAATCTCTCTTAGCTCACCAGAGGAGCATGATGTTGGGGCAAATCCAAAACACAGACAGGTTACAAATTTAGATAGCACGTTGCATATAAGCAAGCAGTTGGCCATTCTGTAGCTCAATTAAAGTCCTAGGGAGCATAATGAACAACATAGGGATTCATAGAAACCTACTACAGCAAGCAAAACTATGCAATCATTAGCTTAGTATAAAGTAGATTGTGAGCCTCATGCAGTAATAGTTGGTTAATAGACTTCAAAGCTTCAGGCACACTTCACCGGAGTAATTAAATGGTAAGGCCTTTAATTATGTGAACTAATAGTTATACAAGTACCCAACATCAGGCATCATTGTTTGGGCATCTCATTAACTGAGGACAAATAAAGCAATTGAAAAGAGCAATTTAACTATGCCTGAAACAAACAAGCAATTGAACCGTTGAGTTGGCAGCAAGCATACATGCACGCCTCAATAACATCCATGGCCTAGCTACATTTACTATATAAAGTAACAAGTAATGTAATATTGTTTGCCCCTTATTAAGTGTATTGACTAGTATGTAATCAATATCCTAGTAATGATAGGGAGGCTAATGATGTGAATATGCATTTGGTTATGACATTTATGACATCGACAACTCTACCATGGCAGGAAGCAGTTTCACACTGTTCAATACTATAAGATGTTTTAGATATTTAAAAGTAGATTCCGTAATGAGTGAACAAACACATTAAAATGTGTTTACATACTCTGAGTTACAAAAAATTTAGAACATCATATAGTAATGTGTGGAGGGGGTTTCAATCAATGGCCCAATGAGTGGGTTACAGGTGAAGAACCCTACGCAAGCACAATGTGAGACAAATAGGATGTCTTGGTAATTGTAATATAGTGTGACATACCTTAACTGGTTGAACAGGCTCAGCGCTGCTCCTTCTTCTCTGGCAAGGCTCCTTCCTAACATCTTGTACTTGGAAATCCTCAATCTTATCTTCATTACACCCCCTCTGCAAGGTGACACAAACTAGTTGCTAGTCTCCTTGGAAGATAAATATGCATACTTTCTAGTCTGTGAACAACAAAAAAGGATGATATTATAACAAAATGACACCACATAATGAAACATGCCACATCTCTTGCACACAAAGAAATGAGCATTTACTATGTAAAAACTAGGCATACCTTTGAACTGGATATCCAGGTACTCTTGGAGAGCCTACTTTAGTGTACAGCCAAACCTTTATGTCACCTATGAGTTATACAAGCCCCCACTACAGCAGCCCTTAGTGTTTAAATCGTTGACAAGCTCTGTTAGTGTTAGGTCAAGAACGGCAAGTAATCAAAGCAAACAGTCCAAGTATGGCTGGCTGAGACAAATAAGCAATTGAACAGATGTGTGAGCAAATCTTACATATCAAGAAAAGAAGCATAGAAGGAGGCTTAAAGACCACCACTTGACTGACCAGATTTAAGGGGCATTTGAACATCATGTGCAACATATGAACTAACATAAACATTGGATATTTCTGATTCTATAATGAAATGCACATGTATTAGGTTATGTCATGTATGATGATGCCTAAATGTATACTATAGCAGACATGAGTGATTCATCATTGCACGCACAATTGATTTGCAGGTTAAGGGCAAGTTCTATTCTGCCTTTTCAGAGCTTATTGACAAAATAAGCCATAAAAGATGTAAAGAAGTCATTTTTGAGTTATGGGCTTGGGCTTAACTTATTTCGCTTTAGAGGGGGGTGTTTCGAGTAGAAGCTCACTAAAAATTAAAGGAAAGGGGTATAGTGAAATGACTCTGTTGTCTGCCTATATTACACTCAAAATGCCACTTCTCACACCCGCGTCACACCTGACCCTCAAGTAAAAACAAACACGCAAGCGTTCATTGCCCTGCCCGCTTGCATCTCCTCTCCCCTTTCCCTCTACCTCGATCCCCTGCCTGTAGTGCTAGGGTTCCTCCAGCAAGTCGTCGCCACTGGTCCCATCTAGCCTGGTCCTCGACGATGCTCTGTCTAGCTAGGCTACATGGCCGGCGGGTAGGGCCAAATCTCCCCGTCTGCTCCTCCCTCTGGCGCCGTCCCTCATTCTCATGGTCTCCAGCAGCTGCTCTGCTGTGGTCCGTCCAACGCACTACTCCAGCGGGCGCCGCACAACTACGGTCGATGCCACACTGCGGCAGAAGGCACCTCCTTCACCCTCCCCTCCTCCCAGGGCGTGGCCTTAAGGTGCTGTTAAAGGACGAGCTCATCCAACAAGGTGAGGATCTCCTCTAATTTTTTTGCCAAATTTTCATTCTAATCCGCTATCGATGAGTTGCTATGAGCTGCTTCTGCTGCTGCTATATGATGCATTGCTATGAGCTACTCCTACTGCTGCTATATGATGAATTGCTATGAACTGCTACTGCTATATGATGAATTGCTATGACATGCTGCTCATATATAATGAATGGCACGCAGCTGCTGCTGTATGATGAGTTGCTATGAGCTGCTGCTGATACATGATGCTTTCAGGTGGTGCTTCTATATGATAATAACCAGCCACTTGGACAATCAAATTTCGATAAATAATTGTTCTTCATTTAAATTTAGGTCATGCATTCTTTATTTAAATTAGGCAATGAGATCTCTATGGAAGACATTGACCAAAGTAGACTGTGCCATGTAGATGGTATCTTTGTATTTGCATTTTGAAAAAAATATTTATTGTTTGTTTTCCTACCATATTAATTACTGCACTGGGTTCAATTTCTGATGTTTGCAAGTCAAATTAATTTTCATATGGACAGCAAAATGACAAAATATAATGCAATCTAGATTTTTCACTGATCATACCACAGATAAGCTAAAAAGGTAGGTGATGAAAAGAACTGGTTGGCTTATTACCTGGAGCTTATATTCAAAGGTGCTTATTTTCTTAAGAAAACTCGAAATAACTGTCCCTAAGAAACTCGGCCAATAGAACTGACATACAAATAACATGTCATGATGATTGCAATGGGAGAATCCTGCAAGAGAACTGGGCCAGAGTGACCTACCATAACACACTGTATAGGCTCACCGCCGCATCTCCTTTTTTTGTGATGTTCCATGAAATTTCCACATACATCCTGGACTTTTTCATTGCGTAACCCTATCTGCAAGTTGACTTGGCTAATTTCAGACATCTCTACATGATAATACATTGCATATCCCTTGCGCATATTTAAACCACCAATTAACGATTGTGTGCATAGCATAAACTATCCATGACTCTGTGTGCTGGACTAGCAGGCACTCTAAGGGAGGCTAATGTAGAGCGCTGGAATTCCTACATGCCACCTATGATTTTGTGTAATGTACTACCTCTGTTCTAGTGAGTATCATGTATGCCATCTACATATCTAATTTAGCAGCCAGTAGCAGAAATCATTGTCTGCACAAAGGGATTACTGATCAAAAATCCTAGCAAAGCACACTAGCAGGCACACAAGAATACGAGAGAGAGAGAGAGAGAGACGCACTTACAAGATCATAGCAATGCCTCAGTCCAGGATCTTGGTTGGCCAAGCTGTTAGATCTAGAAGAAACATCGTCCTTGCAGTTTTTGCCAGCTGCATAACATGTAACAGCGACCTGTTAGTATATTTGAAGTACATCTGGTAGGTGATGCTGGACGAGTTTAAAGCTAACAAGTACCTAGGCCGTGGCGGGTGCTTTGCATCTTGCCAGACGGTGGGAATCAGGTTAGAAACGTAAGGGATGATGTTGCGCTGGTTGTCGGGGTCCGGTAAGGAGATCTAGAACCGTCGAGTAGGGTGTTTGTGGAGCGGCTCCGGTAGGGTGGACTACGACGTGGGCGAAAAGCGAATCTGAGGCCGTGGAAGAGGGTGTCGGTGAAGCTGCTCCAGTGGTTGGGTTCAGGATGGTATCGACGATGCGGATTTGCGGCCATGGACGGGGCGTCAAAAGCTGCTCTGGTAGGTTCAACAAGGGTGGTATGAAGTGGATCTGAGGTCATGGACTTGTGCATTGGCAAAGCGGCCCTGGTAGGATTGAGAATCGTATAGGCGAAGCTACTCCGGTAGGGTTGACAATGGTGTCGGCGAAGCGGCTCTGGTAGGGTTGACGATGGTGTCGGCGAAGCGGCTCCGGTAGGGTTGAGGAAGGTGTCGGAGAAGAGGATCAGAGGCCGTCAACGGGAGCGTCGGTGGGCCGGCTCCGGGGTGTGTGGACAAAGCGTCTCCGGTGGGGAGTACGAAGGAGCCGCTGCAGATGTGCTGCGGTTGACGAGAGTACCTGCGAAGCAGATCCGGCGCCGTGGACAAGGCTGACAGTATAAGGGTTGTGTACAATGGTGGATGAGCCGTCTACTTGTTTCTAGGGGAGGTGGGAGGGGTAGATGCGGCCGCGGAAGCAAATCCGGCGAGGTGGACGCTGCTGGAAGTGAATGGGCTCTGGTACGCTAGTGGATGGACAGTCGGGTTTCGAGAGTGGAGGGGTAGAAAGGCCGATGAAGTACAGACGTTGTGATGTAAGATGCTCTGGTGCAGTGGAGTTAGTTGTTTTTGCGGGAGGGGGAGAGGAAATGGGGTGTCATGTGGTGGGGGAACTGGAAGTTACCAAAGCAGCCCCGACCTATTATGTAAATGAGTGTCGTATTGTAACTATTGTTCTTTGTGCACGAAGGACAAAAGGGGAATTTCGCATGCTAAAGACTAGGCGACGAAAATTTTAGAAGGAGGCGGGAGATTTTGTTGCCCGCGGGATCGTTCGTATCTAGTTTGAACTAATTTTGGACAGTGCTAGCGAGAAGGTCATGCGAGACTGTGTACACGGGGCACACATCACCAGTTAATAACTTGTGTGAAGTCCACCCCAGAAAAAAAGACAATAACTCGGGATGATGCACAGATAACTTGGACGTTCAGACGGGTGCGGCCAATCGTACGGGTGTAGAGGCGCATTCACAAAAAAGGGATCAAACGCTCAACCTACGTATTTCTCGCATAAATAATAATTTAGTGTCATTGGTTATTTACTTTAAACATAATGGATTGACGTGTTATTGTAGAGGCGCACAAAAAGAAATGGATATTGTAGTCACACAAAAGAAATGGATATTGTAGGCCGCTACTTAAAAGTGTTACCTCATATGATTACATAGCCACCATTTCATAAATTGCATACCCGTTGAATTCAGATATGAATATTACATATATTACTTCATAATAGAACCTTAAATCATCCAAGACTAATGAATCTGAATGCAAGACTAACAATGGTGCATGTAAATGATAGCTACATTGGTTGTTTGAAGAAACAGCAGTGTAACTTTGGCGTGCACAATTGAAAAGGATTATTTAGAGAGAAAAATATGATATGTGAGTGTCCAATATTTATAGCGTTTAATCGATATTATATCTTTGGCCACTATATGAATTAGATATTGATTTATTTTAAAGCGATGCACGTCCATGATCGAGTGATATGTGGATGAATTGTGCAATCTCTCTCACATGCATACAAATCTCATTTCTCTGTGGGCATCAGAATCACACACGCGCACTTCGTGTATTTCTCTCCCTCCATAAAGGTTAGAATTCGTCTTTCTACCCCGTCCTACATGTCTCTCACAGAGAAACACACACGCTCTCTCCGTCGAACACGCCCACCCCTTTAATTCTGCCCACCCACCACCACTAATGTCTCAAAGTATAATTATGTCTCGCACACATATGCCTATGGTTAAATTAAGCTGGATCCCATTGTAGGTATTCACATGGTTCCGGGACTCAAAAGATGACGGAGGTTATTATTGACTTGAAGGCCAAAACCTCTATCATCTTTTGAGTCCCCGAACCATAGGAATACATGCGATTGGATCCAGCAGAGCACCTTTTGTTTTGAGATTTCGCTTTCTCTCTCTCTCTCTCTCTCTCTTTCTCTCTCTCTCTCACACACACACACATGCACACACACACACACACACACATGTAGACATTGTTTCTCTCTTCAATTTTTTTCCGGCACTTTCATGCACACCGCTTGTTTATCTCTGTGATGCTTTAAGTATGCCTTGCACACATGCTATCTACCTATCACTTAATATGGATATGTGTCACACAAACTCCTTCTCCCTATATCTAAGTGTCACTGCCTCCCCACCCCCACCCCCACACACTTCCCGAGACCGAAGGAGTAGGGTGACACCTCGATCGTGATACTAATCTATCTACTGGCTTTTCTCTCAAACACACACACACACACACACACACACACACACACTACCCGACACCGAAGGAGTAGGGTGGCACCTCGATCTTGATAGTAATCTATCTACTCGCTTCTCTCTCAAACACACACACACACACACTAGGTGTGCCTCTGTGCCTACCGCGCACACACTCTCGATACGTGTTTCTCTCCATCCCCCTCCCCCCCAACAATGATAGCAGAAGGGTGACAACTCGATCTTGATCTTAATCCATGGTTTCTCTCTCAAGCACACACACACACACACACTAGTTGTCTCTATGGGCCTCGCTCACACACACTTGACACGTCTTTCTCTTTGTAGCCCCCTTGATATGTAGATTTCTCGCGCGCGCACACAGTTGTACTGACAATGACGCTGAACCCAGTGTGCCTTGTTTTTACCGGCCACATATGATAGTTTTCACCTTGTTTTCTGTTAATTAACAAGGCAACCTTTTCTTTGTTGCTACTAGTGAATCTGAGATCATTCGGGGCAGATATACAATATATCACTTCAACCCAATTATTGCAGTAGCTATTTTAAAAGAAACTAGCTAGATGCCTGTATGTAGCACGAAACATAAAGATGCATTTGTATGAGTAGTTTATCTTGTGAGACAAGCAGATGAACGAGGGAAGGCCTTATTTGCAAATGTGGAGAGGGGTGTGGGTACCTCTTTGCAAAATTGCCATAGTTTCCTTCCTATCCGTTAGATATAAATCCGACGGCCTATATTGCACGATGGTAGGCACACCATCATCACCAACTCTGTTTTTCTACTCCCTCCATTCCTAAATATTTGTCTTTTTAGACATTTCAACAAGTGACTACATACAGAGCAAAATGAGTGAATCTACACTCTAAACTATGTCTATATACACATCCGTATGTGGTAGCCCATTTCAAATCTGAAACAGACAAATATTAAGGAACAGAGGGAGTATAGGAGTAGACATAGAGATATATCTCCAACATTGTCCACAACGAACATGTGCTGGACTGGTTAGCGCCGAATGTTCGCAATGCGATGACCTGAGGTCGAATTATGTCTTTAACTTTAGATTTTTTATATTACTAGGACGATGCCCATGCGTTGCACGGAACATCAAGATGCATTTGTATGAGTAGTTTATCCTGTGGGAGAAAAGGATGAATGAGGGAAGGCCTTATTTGCAAATGTGGAGAGGGGTTTGGGTATCTTTTTTCAAAATTGCCATAGTTCACTTCCTATCCGTCAGATATAAATTGGACGGCCTATATTGCAGGATGGCAGGCACACCATCATCACCAACTCGGTTTTATAAGAGTAGAGAGAGAAGTACAGAGCAGAGATATACTATTATTTAATATATACTTCTTTTGCTACTGTACTGACAGTGGAACCCACAGAGCACTTAGAATACAAGATTAAGGATGGATTTGTTTCTTTTTAACTTTTTGTACGAAGGTGTAGCCACCCTGCAAGTCATGTACACTGTACATGCAATTAAATTTTTATAGAGGGAGAATCATACACGCAATTAACTCAAATTGATTGGATGTGACTCTATTATTTCCAGCATAGGAGCATCTCCAACGGCAGCCGGCAAATTTCCTCCCGCTTCCTTCCATGGAGGACGACATCCAATGCCAGCGGCATACATTTTCACAACTCTAACCAATCATAGGAAATTCATGCAAACACGGACTGATTTCATATAAGCATGAAGGATTTCGTATAAAGAGCCAGATCTTCATATAAACATGACGGATTTCATTACATTTACATGAACTAAGCGGTGTTAATCCGGCTCTCATGGTATAATTAGTACCTAATCTAAATGGCCGCCCGCAGATCCCTTTGTCTTCCTCATGTCCGGCAGACACTTGCGGGGTCGACGAAGGTCCTGAGAAGAGACGAAGCAGCAAAGAAACCACCTTTCTACGCAGTCATCGCCTCGGCGGTGGCCTTCATGGGACCCAAGTGGCGGCGGCCTCCCGTGTTCTACTTCTCCTTGATGATGGCGGTGGACACAGAGAACCTGGCAATCGACTCGTCACTCTCCATGCACCTGGCTTCTGTTTCTGCCTGCATGGCACTGCCCCAGGCACGGGAGGCACTCCCACTACAGACACTGGTGGTGCGGTACGATGCGGCAGCGACAACGCCCATGCTGCTGTGCTCGCCGTCGTGTCGGTGTGGAGCAACTCGCCACTCCTCATCGAGCTAAACTAGAGCAGCGATTTGTTGAACCACGCGTGTGACACTCCAAAATTTTTATTTGGTTTTTATCAAAAACTTTGTGGTTTTGAGGAGAGATTTTTTTAAGTGAAGCTCTATGAAAATTTGGGATTTTCATATCTTGGAACCACCATGACTTGGCATTTTGCCCATGTGGTAAAACCCCTCCAAAACCTCCCCTACAACTTGTGATCAACCTAAATTCTCTGTCCCAACTAATCCAAACTGGTTTTGGATTTTTATTCTAATTATTTTTTCCCCTCAATTCAATTCTGAAAATTATTTGGAGCCTGAGGGATTTTCAAAGCAAGTGCCCTATTGCATTTGAGTTTTGACCTCAAACCAATTCTCCTGGATTGTCCTTAGCATCCATAACCCAGAACCATCTTGATCCACTCCTCCTCTTTTCAAAATTTTCAAAATTCAGTCTCTGCAAGTTTGGACCAGATTTGCCAAATTTGGTGAAATTCATATCTACACTCCTCCAAAAATTCCACCAAAATTCAGACAGCCTATTTGAGCAATGAGAAGCCACTCCACCAAAAATCAGCTCAAGGAAAAATCCCTACATGCCTGGATCATTCTGTCGAACACCTTGCATGCACTGTTTTCCTTACACTTTCAGAAATTCAGTTAAATTCAGTTTTCAGTTTCGACAGTTTCAGTCACGCGGCCACAGTGCACTTGGCACGTTGCTCGCGGCCTCGCTTGCTTGTCCGAAGCTTCACACGCGCACTTGGCGCGACCCTGGCGTCGGTGGCGCCCTGGCCCGCCTGCGCCGGCGTGTCTTGCGGCGGCCGGCTCCCCGTAACGGCCGACAGGGAGGAGAACAGCGGCGCAACGCCGTTCGGCACCGCCCAAATCCTCTGGTGGCTCCGCGTGGCCTTCTCCGTGCCAGCGCACGCATGCGGCACCGTCGCCGTGGCGCAGCACGCACGGAGCATGCTCTCTACCGTTGACGGGCCCGCGCCACCCCGTTCCGTCGAGCTCGACCCAAACACCCAAACCCCGGCCAGTTTAGCACTAAAACGGACCCATTGAACCTCCGTGATGACGCTCGACTCCCTAACCACCCCGACCGAGCACTGCACCACTGTAATCGCTCGCCGGAAATCTCCGTTCACGGCAGCCGCCTCGGGCCGCCTATAAAAAGGGCCCCGAGCTCACCCTCGTGCACGTAGCATCACCACTCCTCACCAAAGCCCCGCCAGGCCACTAGGGGGACCTCGAGGGGGTCTCCTTCCCCAGCTCCGGCCGCCCCGATCCGCCTCGGCCTCCAGCTCGATTCACTTCGGTGAGGCCACCTCCGGCGCCCAAACCTCGTCCGTAGCCCTCTCTTGCACCCAGTAGTCTAACTCCCACCTCAATTTAATCTTTGCAGCCCTCTCCGACGAGCTCCATCCACGCCCGAACCACCGTCCGCCGGAGTTGAGACCGCCGTCGACGTGGTGCTCACCGGCGACCAACACCACCACCCACCGTTGCGGAAGGACACGGTGAGCACATTGGTAACCCCTGATCCCCATGCCTCGCCGTGGATCGCCGCCGGCGACCACAGCAGCTCTCGGGCGCCGACGAGCCTCGTCCCTCCCATTTGAAAATTTAAACATGACAAGTGGGACCCGCTGTCAGCCTCTCTGTCCTTTCTAAACGAAGCGTTATCTGAAAACGCCTACTGCCAAATGCGTTTTCTCTTCGGGCTGGCGTAGTCGCTACCGAAGCGTTTTCTGTTTTTATAAACTAGCCCCTGGAAATCTTCTGTTTCATTACAGATAAGTCCCTGGACAAAAACCCTTATAACTTTTAATCAGAAAAGTATTTTTGATTGATTCTTTTTCTGTTCTCTTTAAAATTTTGTCTAGTTTTTTATCAGATTTATTTGAAAAATATTTGGTTTACCTTCTGTGCTCTCCTTGGTATTTACGTTAGCGCATATATTTTCTTTAAACCGTAGATACCGAAGGAGGTGACGGAGCCGCGAACTTCACCGAGCTAGGCTCCGACTACTCTGAACCAGGCAAGCATGTTTGAACTTTTGATATGATGAGTGTCTCGGCATGTTTTGCATTTAGTTAGTTTCATGGCATGTTGGTAAGCATACCGATGAACGTTATTTTATGTGATAATAAGGTGAGTGAGTTCAATGATCCATACGTGGATGAATGTGAATATGAATGGCCATGTGTTGGCATGAGGATGGGTACGATGGCAGTGTTGTAGCATGCCAGTCTTACGCCAGACTATGTGACTTCAGTGTCAAACCATATCGGTCCAGTACCTATCATTTCCTTCCTTGTACTACCACATGTTTTCCGCAAGGAATATGGTTTAGTAAGTTGCAAACCACTTTCATGGTACACACCAAAGAGGAGAGGCCGTGATGATGGTTCCATGGCCCTGGATTAAAGCCAGTCATCCGGTCAGGGGGCATGGGTGTTTCCGGTTGGGACCGAGAGGGGGGCACCCCTTAGAGCGCGCGTATATAAATTTGATCCCATGCTATTCGAGATTGTGATCTCCCCGTCTCAAAAGTTTTTCTTGGACGATGACTAGGGTGATTCCTAGCATCGAGAGGTAGGATGGGTGTGTACCGGTTAGCTGTGTTTTCTTCCGAAATACCATAAACGGAACTAGTCCTTCGTGACTACGGAAATCCGTTGACTGTGGGAAAAATTTTGTACAAACTCTGCAGAGTCATATATTCCTCCAAATCATCTCTTCCATGTCAAGTTTCGTTCCATCTTATCCTAATCAATTGTCAGCTTTGATGACAGAGACTCCGGTGAATCGCATGAGTGCTAAGTCCGATTGAATGATTATCCCTGTGGATGGACTAACCCGTTTATTCTCATGGATTGAATGTTTATTATGAGTATTGTTTACTGGTGAATTTAAAGCCCTTTCTGCGATGTCGCTCAGACGTCCGACTGTGGCATTTCATTTAAAGCCCTTTCTGCGATGTCGCTCAGACGTCCGACTGTGGCATTTCATTTAAAACCCTTTCTGCGATGTCGCTCAGACATCCGACTGTGGTATTTCATTTAAAGCCCTTTCTGCGATGTCGGTCAGACGTCCGACTGTGGCATTTCTTTTAAAGCCCTTTCTGCGATGTCGCTCAGACGTCCGACTGTGGCATTTCTTTTAAAGCCCCTTCTGCGATGTCGCTCAGACGTCCGACTGTGGCATTTCATTTAAAGCCCTTTCTGCGATGTCGCTCAGACGTCCGACTGTGGCATTTCATTTAAAGCCCTTTCTGCGATGTCGCTCAGACGTCCGACTGTGGCATTTCTTTTAAATCCCTTTCTGCGATGTCGCTCAGACATCCGACCGAGGCATTTCTTTTAAAGCCCTTTATGTGGTGTCGCTAAGATGCCCGACTGTGGCATCATTTTCCTTATTTTTATCTGTTCACCTTTTGAGGCATCGCTTCAGACACCCGATCGATCCTTATTTATGTTCTGTGGAATTTCAGGCGGACTACCGCCGTTTCCCTTTTTACTTACCCGTTATGCCAATTTTATTTATTGTGCATTAAGGAATTAATCATGTTGCATCCATGCACGCATCTGTTATATCTTACGTCCGAACTGTCTTGCGAGTACTTTCAAAGTACTCACTTGCTTGTTGATTTGGCCAGATGCTGACGAAGGCGATCTCATGGATGAAGAGTTCGATAGCGAGTCCGACACTTAGAGGAGTCCCAGTCAGTCTCGTGCGACCCTGGATTTGGCCACTGTTTTATAACCGCTTCCGCTACCAAATAAATTTATCGAGCCTCACCTCGACGTTCGATGAAATGATATTCTTAGAGTCTTGTAATTCCCTTCCCGCTGTGCTTTTCCACCACCAACCTATCCATGAGTCAGTAGTATGTCTCCACACCACTGTGTCCTGTCCGCCATTATGTATGATTATTGGCGTGCTTGTAATAATTTGGTTGAGCGACCGCAGTTCAACCCTGTAATATATTTTATGCTACTGGCTTATTGTATCAAGAAATTGTCTACCAGTGAGGAGGATTTCTCTCATACTGGACTCAAAAGACTGGTTTATCAATAAATATTTTTATTGGAAAACCGGCCGTGACAAGCTTGGTACCAGAGCCAGGCTGACTGTAGGAAGCCACTAGGTGCGATCGCTAATTAGTTATTAGCATGACAGGGCTATTTTATGCTTTTGCAATTGTAGTCATTTTCTGTCAGTCAGCATAAATTTATGATCTGACCCTGCAGAATTTTGCCTACTTTTGTAGATGGCCGACGTCAGCTGCGAGTCTCAGACCTTCGCCAACGTGCCCGATGGGTTCGTCAAGCTTCTTTCTTTCATCGTTCAGGTCGCGATGGGGCCATCCGTGCGCCCAGTCTTCACACTCTACCAGCACCGAGTCAACGACAGTCTGACCATGCACCAGGCCGCGGTGCAGTTCAGGGGAGGGCGTGGTGAGTCACGCCGCTTCCGGTTCGTGGGAAGAGCTATGCCTACGGAGAGGCATGCTATGCAGATGGCAGCCCGCGAGGCGATAGCTCGTCTCAGGGATGTCCTTCCCGTGATGAAGACTCGTCGTTACCGTTATCTTCCGTGCCATGTGCCTTACACCTGTCACTACGCATACTCCTGCCCCAGAGGAGAACGAGACGAGGCTTTTGAGATGCTCATTGAGTATCTCCGGGCCCTGGAGGCAGCCTTCGACAACCTGGTGGACGACTTCGTAGCTACCCGCATGGACTCAGTCCATGGCTGTGCTGCCAACAGGAGGGAGCTCCTACCCATCGCTCCGCCACCGACTTTTGTCTCGTCATCAGCATCTTTTACGCCTACTCGTCGCCTGCCTTCTACCGAAGAATTTAACCAAGTCATTGCACCCACTCCAGCGCGCACTACACCAACCTTCGCGCCCACTCCTGTACGTGTTGCTCCGCCCCTGGCAACCGCTCCGCCCGCTCTGCGCAACACTACACGTATGGAGCCCATTAGCGAGGAGGAAGTCGAGTCCCCAACCTCGCTACGCCTCGCCCTCGGCAGGGCAAGGGAGATCGTCAACATCTCTGCCTAAGTACGCTTAGCTGCCGTGTATTGTACCACTTTGTAAGATATGTGCATAGGCTGTGAGAAGTAGCCTGTTTGCGCATCATGTAGGATCTGGAGAAGTGCACTAGCCTTAATAACATGTCAGGATTATGTACGCATATCCTGAGTGATGTACTGTATAATTACCGCCCGCGTGTAAGATATGTAATGAGCAGTCCTTCTCCGTGCGCAAGTCGATTTGTTTTTCTTAAGTAAGCTTGGGTATTTAATAATATCTGCCAGCTTTATGCATTTATGGTTTTATTTTTGCGACTCTTTCCGCTTTTCTTAAGAGTTTTACAAAAATACTTTTCCCAGAGTGAAAAATGTCTCGTCCTTGGACACGTTCCATGCCAACTCCACCAGAGGAAATTCATGATACTCAACCCAACAATGAGTTCACTCAGGGACAGTCAAGCCAACAAGGCAGTGAATCGGCACTTTCACAAATGTGCCGCCTTTATGAACAGAGTCAGCAACAACATCGCGAGATGATGAACCAAGTCATCAACATGGGGAATCATCATGGACAGTATCAGCAACATTCCAAGTTATCTGAGCTACAGAAGACACGTCCTCAAACATTTTCTCACACTGACAAGCCTCTTGAAGCCGAGGACTGGCTTCGAGATATGGAGAGGAAATTAATTATTGCAAAGTGTTCAGATCTCGAGAAAGTACTATATGCTCCACACTATCTCACAGGAGCAGCCGCATCGTGGTGGGAGAATTTTCTGCACATGCATCCCAACGAAAATGACATAACCTGGGATGATTTCAAGGAAGGTTTCCGTGGTGCACATATTCCTAAGAGTATTATGAAAATCAAGAAGAGAGAATTTGATGACCTCAAACAAAGGAACATGACAGTGTCAGATTACAACAGTCAATTTACCCTATTATCCCGCTACGCCAATGAGGAGCGTATGACTGAAATCAAGAAGATGGAGAAATTCCTTGACGGTCTGGCGCCCGCACTTAAATGCCAACTGGTCGTGCACACTTTTCCTGATTTTAAAACGCTGGTGGACAAGGCCATTACTCTGGAAAATGAGAGACGCAGTCTGGAAGATATCCGCAAGCGAAAAAGGGACCAGACTAATCACACTCGCAATCACCGAAGCAAGATAGATTTTAAAAAGGGTGGGACACCCAAATTCTCATCCAATGTCTCACGCCCAATCAAGAATTTTCATGCAAGGGACAAGGAATTCACCTATCGCCCCGGCGTTACTTGTTACGCTTGTGGAGAAGAAGGGCATTATGCCAAACAGTGCCCCAAGCCAAGGAACTCAACCCCAAAGCCGAACAACGGCGGCAATAATTCAGCGCCCAAACGAAACAATTTCAATCCCAACAATAACCACAGGAAGGGTCATCTGAACCACGTAACCAAAGAGGAGGCACAAAATGCTCCGGATATCGTACTCGGTACGTTTCCTGTCAACACAATACCTGCAATGGTTTTGTTTGATTCTGGAGCTTCTCACTCTTTTATCTCGAAAAGTTTTGCTTTGCAAAATAATTTTTCGATGCTTCCTTTGGAGAAATCCATAATAATCAAGTCCCCCGGGATTCAGCAAGTTTCTCAGAATTACTGTCAGAATGTGGTCATTGAGTTTGAAGGATTGGAGTTTTACGCAAATCTTATTGTATTGGAAAATAAAGGACTGGATGTCATCCTAGGGATGGATTGGCTAACCACCAATAAAGGTTTTATCGACTGTTTCAACAGGACCGTGATTCTCACACACCACCAAGGGAAGACAATAAGAGTATCAGCCAAGGAAGGAAAAAGACCCCGGCAACCGAGATTAAATAAGGTGGACGTTTCTGAGCTAAACAAGGTTCCAGTAGTGTGTGAATTTCCAGATGTATTCCCTGAAGAGCTGCCAGGCATGCCACCAGATCGAGAAATAGAATTCCGCATTGAGCTAGCACCAGGAACCACCCCCATATACAAGAAACCATACAGAATGGCACCATCCGAGTTGATCGAATTGAAGAAGCAAATAAAGGAATTACTGGATAAAGGATACATTCGGGCCAGCTCCTCACCTTGGGGATCACCAATTTTATTTGCCAAGAAGAAGGATGGAACGCTGAGATTGTGTATCGACTATCGAGCACTTAACATGGTCACAGTCAAAAACAAATACCCGATGCCAAGGATAAACGATTTGTTTGATCAACTTGCTCAGGCCAAGGTATTCTCAAAAATTGACTTAAGGTCAGGATACCATCAATTGAAGGTACGAACGGAAGATATCCCCAAAACAGCCTTCACCTCCAGATATGGACTGTACGAGTTCACAGTGATGCCATTTGGATTAACTAACGCCCCGGCATATTTTGTTCACCTCATGAACAAAGTATTTATGAAGTTTATGGACAAATTCGTCGTAGTATTCATCGACGATATTCTGGTATACTCCAAAACACCAGAAGAGCACGCAGAACATCTCAGGATTGTACTAGGAGAGCTAAGGAAACACCAATTGTATGCCAAGTTCAGCAAGTGCGAATTTTGGCTAAGACAAGTAGGTTTTCTAGGCCACGTGCTGACTCAAGACGGTATAGCAGTGGACCCAGAGAAAGTCAAGGCCGTACTTGACTGGAAGTCACCAGCCAGCGTAACAGACATACGAAGTTTCTTGGGAATGGCAGGGTATTACCGCAGATTTATTGAAGGATTTTCCACCATATCCAAGCCTATGACACAGTTACTCAAGAAAGATAAGAAGTTTGAATGGACAGAAGCCTGCGAGAAAAGTTTCCAAGAGCTAAAGCGGAAATTAACAACAGCACCAGTATTAATTGTACCCGATATACACAAGAATTTTGAAGTATTTTGTGACGCATCCAGAAAGGGTCTCGGATGCGTGTTGATGCAAGAAGGCAAGGTTGTCGCCTACGCTTCAAGGCAACTTCGCAAACACGAGGAAAATTATCCCACTCATGATTTAGAAATGGCAGCAGTTATTCATGCACTCAAGGAATGGAGGCATTTTCTACTTGGAAATCGATGTGAGATATATACGGATCACAAAAGCCTCAAATACATTTTTACGCAGCCAGAACTAAATTTACGGCAACGCCGCTGGTTAGAATTGGTAAAGGATTACGATGTTGGTATCCATTACCATCCAGGGAAAGCAAACGTAGTGGCCGATGCCCTGAGTCGGAACCCCAGCTCCGACGGGAACTATCTGCACAGCTTGAGGCCCGAATTCCATCAAGAATTTGTCAAGCTCAACTTGATAATGGTAGCAGAAGGCACCATATCAAACTTGGAAATACAACCACACCTTGTGGAGAAAATTAAAGAGGCTCAGTCCGGTCACCCCAGCATTGAAGGAATTAAAAGGAAGTTGAGTATGGGCAAGGCCTCGGAATTCGTCATAGACAATGAAGGAATATTATGGTACGGAGAAAGGCTATGCGTGCCAAACATAGAAGACCTTAAACAGCAAGTTTTAACTGAAGCACACACCACTCCATATTCGATCCACCCTGGAGGAACCAAAATGTATAAGGATATTCAGGAAAGATTTTGGTGGCACGGTATGAAGAGGGACATAGCCGCTTTCATTGCATGTTGCGACTCATGTCAACGCATAAAAGCTGAACATCAGAGACCAGCCGGACTACTGCAACCTAACAAAATACCTGAGTGGAAATGGGATGAAATAGGGATGGATTTTATTGTCGGATTACCTCGGTCACGACACGGGAATGATGCCATATGGGTCATCACTGACAGGTTGACCAAAGTAGCACACTTTATTCCAGTGAAGACAACCTACACCACTCAGAGGCTTGCCAGGATTTATCTTTCCCGCATAGTCTGTCTGCACGGTGTCCCGAAGACTATAATTTCCGACAGAGGCACTCAGTTCGTCTCAAGATTTTGGGAGCAATTACAACAGGCTCTGGGAACCCAACTAGCCTTCAGTACCGCATACCATCCACAGACTGATGGACAAACAGAACGCGTAAACCAGGTTTTAGAAGACATGCTGAGAGCATGTGTCCTCACCTATGGAACCAGTTGGGAGGACAGCCTGCCATATGCCGAGTTCGCATACAACAACAGTTACCAGGCCAGCCTGCAAATGGCTCCTTTCGAAGCCCTATACGGAAGGAGATGTCGTACCCCGTTAAATTGGTCAGAGACCGGAGACAGCCGCATCTTCGGACCAGATATGCTCAGAGAAGCCGAGGAAAAAGTCAAGCTAATCAGGGACCGACTTAAGACCGCTTAAAGTCGACAGAAAAGTTATTATGATCAGAAACATCGTTGGGTCAGCTTCGAACCCGGTGAATTCATATACTTGAGAGTATCCCCGATGAGAGGATTGCAACGGTTTAAGATTAAAGGAAAATTAGCACCAAGATTCATTGGACCATTTTGCATAGTGGCACGAAGAGGCACTGTAGCCTACCAGCTAGACTTACCCGAAGACTTGTCCGACATTCACGACGTGTTCCACGTCTCTCAATTAAGGAAGTGCGTAAGCAACCCAGAGAAACAAGTATCTCATGAGAACATTGACATACAACCAGACCTCACTTATCGAGAACGTCCCATAAGAATATTAGAGGAGTCTGAAAGGAGGACCCGACAGAAAGCCATCAAGTTTTTCAAAGTCCAGTGGAGCAATCACACCGACAGTGAAGCAACTTGGGAAAGCGAGGATTTTCTTCGGACAGAGCATCCACACTTATTTAAGGATCAGCTGAAATCTCGGGGATGAGATTTTTCCTAAGGGGGTAGGTGTTGTGACACTCCAAAATTTTTATTTGGTTTTTATCAAAAACTTTGTGGTTTTGAGGAGAGATTTTTTTAAGTGAAGCTCTATGAAAATTTGGGATTTTCATATCTTGGAACCACCATGACTTGGCATTTTTCCCATGTGGTAAAACCCCTCCAAAACCTCCCCTACAACTTGTGATCAACCTAAATTCTCTGTCCCAGCTAATCCAAACTGGTTTTGGATTTTATTCTAATTATTTTTTCCCCTCAATTCAATTCTGAAAATTATTTGGAGCCTGAGGGATTTTCAAAGCAAGTGCCCTATTGCATTTGAGTTTTGACCTCAAACCAATTCTCCTGGATTGTCCTTAGCATCCATAACCCAGAACCATCTTGATCCACTCCTCCTCTTTTCAAAATTTTCAAAATTCAGTCTCTGCAAGTTTGGACCAGATTTGCCAAATTTGGTGAAATTCATATCTACACTCCTCCAAAAATTCCACCAAAATTCAGACAGCCTATTTGAGCAATGAGAAGCCACTCCACCAAAAATCAGCTCAAGGAAAAATCCCTACATGCCTGGATCATTCTGTCGAACACCTTGCATGCACTGTTTTCCTTACACTTTCAGAAATTCAGTTAAATTTAGTTTTCAGTTTCGACAGTTTCAGTCACGCGGCCACAGTGCACTTGGCACGTTGCTCGCGGCCTCGCTTGCTTGTCCGAAGCTTCACACGCGCACTTGGCGCGACCCTGGCGTCGGTGGCGCCCTGGCCCGCCTGGGCCGGCGTGTCTTGCGGCGGCCGGCTCCCCGTAACGGCCGACAGGGAGGAGAACGGCGGCGCAACGCCGTTCGGCACCGCCCAAATCCTCTGGTGGCTCCGCGTGGCCTTCTCCGTGCCAGCGCACGCATGCGGCACCGTCGCCGTGGCGCAGCACGCACGGAGCGTGCTCTCTGCCGCCGATGGGCCCGCGCCACCCCGTTCCGTCGAGCTCGACCCAAACACCCAAACCCCGGCCAGTTTAGCACTAAAACGGACCCATTGAACCTCCGTGATGACGCTCGACTCCCTAACCACCCCGACCGAGCACTGCACCACCGTAATCGCTCGTCGGAAATCTCCGTTCATGGCAACCGCCTCGGGCCGCCTATAAAAAGGGCCCCGAGCTCACCCTCGTGCACGTAGCATCACCACTCCTCACCAAAGCCCCGCCAGGCCACTAGGGGGACCTCGAGGGGGTCTCCTTCCCCAGCTCCGGCCGCCCCGATCCGCCTCGGCCTCCAGCTCGATTCACTTCGGTGAGGCCACCTCCGGCGCCCAAACCTCGTCCGTAGCCCTCTCTTGCACCCAGTAGTCTAACCCCCACCTCAATTTAATCTTTGCAGCCCTCTCCGACGAGCTCCATCCACGCCCGAACCACCGTCCGCCGGAGTTGAGACCGCCGTCGACGTGGTGCTCACCGGCGACCAACACCACCACCCACCGTTGCGGAAGGACACGGTGAGCACATTGGTAACCCCTGATCCCCATGCCTCGCCGTGGATCGCCGCCGGCGACAACAGCAGCTCTCGGGCGCCGACGAGCCTCGTCCCTCCCATTTGAAAATTTAAACATGACAAGTGGGACCCGCTGTCAGCCTCTCTGTCCTTTCTAAACGAAGCGTTATCTGAAAACGCCTACTGCCAAATGCGTTTTCTCTTCGGGCTGGCGTAGTCGCTACCGAAGTGTTTTCTGTTTTTATAAACTAGCCCCTGGAAATCTTCTGTTTCATTACAGATAAGTCCCTGGACAAAAACCCTTATAACTTTTAATCAGAAAAGTATTTTTGATTGATTCTTTTTCTGTTCTCTTTAAAATTTTGTCTAGTTTTTTATCAGATTTATTTGAAAAATATTTGGTTTACCTTCTGTGCTCTCCTTGGTATTTACGTTAGCGCATATATTTTCTTTAAACCGTAGATACCGAAGGAGGTGACGGAGCCGCGAACTTCACCGAGCTAGGCTCCGACTACTCTGAACCAGGCAAGCATGTTTGAACTTTTGATATGATGAGTGTCTCGGCATGTTTACATTTAGTTAGTTTCATGGCATGTTGGTAAGCATACCGATGAACGTTATTTTATGTGATAATAAGGTGAGTGAGTTCAATGATCCATACGTGGATGAATGTGAATATGAATGGCCATGTGTTGGCATGAGGAAGGGTACGATGGCAGTGTTGTAGCATGCCAGTCTTACGCCAGACTATGTGACTTCAGTGTCAAACCATATCGGTCAAGTACCTATCATTTCCTTCCTTGTACTACCACATGTTTTCCGCAAGGAATATGGTTTAGTAAGTTGCAAACCACTTTCATGGTACACACCAAAGAGGAGAGGCCGTGATGATGGTTCCATGGCCCTGGATTAAAGCCAGTCATCCGGTCAGGGGGCATGGGTGTTTCCGGTTGGGACCGAGAGGGGGGCACCCCTTAGAGCGCGCGTATATAAATTTGATCCCATGCTATTCGAGATTGTGATCTCCCCGTCTCAAAAGTTTTTCTTGGACGATGACTAGGGTGATTCCTAGCATCGAGAGGTAGGATGGGTGTGTACCGGTTAGCTGTGTTTTCTTCCGAAATACCATAAACGGAACTAGTCCTTCGTGACTACGGAAACCCGTTGACTGTGGGAAAATTTTTGTACAAACTCTGCAGAGTCATATATTCCTCCAAATCATCTCTTCCATGTCAAGTTTCATTCCATCTTATCCTAATCAATTGTCAGCTTTGATGACAGAGACTCCAGTGAATTGCATGAGTGCTAAGTCCGATTGAATGATTATCCCTGTGGATGGACTAACCCGTTTATTCTCATGGATTGAATGTTTATTATGAGTATTGTTTACTGGTGAATTTAAAGCCCTTTCTGCGATGTCGCTCAGACGTCCGACTGTGGCATTTCATTTAAAGCCCTTTCTACGATGTCGCTCAGACGTCCGACTGTGGCATTTCATTTAAAGCCCTTTCTGCGATGTCGCTCAGACATCCGACTGTGGCATTTCATTTAAAGCCCTTTCTGCGATGTCGCTCAGACGTCCGACTGTGGCATTTCTTTTAAAGCCCTTTCTGCG